>NC_080470.1:22390000-22635000 GCF_030265055.1 Doryrhamphus excisus
TCGACTTGTTTGCCACACGAACACCATCGCCGAACAAGCTACCGTCTGCTAGACATGCCCCATCCTGACCGGTGCAGAGGTCAGTTTAAGGACTCCCTGAGAATGAGCCACACCCGTCCACTTCTGAGTTACCTTGCAAGAGAAGGAGAGCCAAGCATCGCAGTTTGGTAATTCTCGCAAGAGCTCCACCAGCGCTTCGGCTTCTTTGAGACTTGGGATGGTCTCGAAAGCCAAGAGGTCAGCTCCCGCCGCCGCCAAACATTCCAGCTGAGGCCTATGCCAAGATTTCAGCTCCTTCACGTTGAACATTCAAGAAGTTGAATTGCAATTAGGCATTAGGAGCTGCAGTGTACATGGAAAATAACATGGGCTTAGAATGGAGCTCTGGGGGACACCACAGCAAGAAACTGTATTCTTCTGGACTGGGATGCAGTCTGTCACGTATCATGTTTGTTTTGCAGCATCTCACCTCAACGCTCATCGTCTTCGCATACGCCCCGGTGTACTCGGATCCGTCGTGCAAGGAGGCTCCATAGGGTCCCACCGACGCCGCCACCAGGGGACACGCTTGCCCACAACGTGAACAAACGGCCTCAATAACACATGTTACACACAGTCAAGACAGATCGCTGCTTTTTACCTTTCCCATGAGTGTCAGACACGTATGCGGTGACCGTCTGTTTGGCGAGGTGAAGCCCAGACACCAGCAGCTCCCTGGCGACGTCCGAGCTCACGTTTAAGTGTCGGACGAAGCCTTGAATGGTCGCCTGGTAGGTGGCTGTGGTGATGATGTTGGCGCCGCTCTTGAGAAAGCTACGAGTGTGGTGTCACATCTATCTACAACTGTATATGACCACTTCAAGTCAAGTATTGAAGTATTTATTGCACGCACCTGTGATGAGCATCGCTAATAGCCTGAGGATCTGTAGCCAAAAGCCTGGCGCTCCACAGGGGGTCTCCCTGGAATATCAATAATAGAATTATATTAATAAAATAATACAACAATAAATTATTCATTATAATATTTTAAAATACATAAATGACAAATAAATAACAAATATTGACCACATTATTTTTATTAATAGTAGTGTTCGTACTACTAAATATTACTGCTGTCACTTCATTTTGCATGTTTCAGGTTACCAAGTAAGGCACTTTGGCAAATAACAATTTTATTGTATTTTACCTGCAATTTTGCACCTTGAGCCTCCAGTTGTGTTGCTAATCCACCGTCCAACAGGAGAGCTCCATCTCCATTCGCGTAGTTTCTCAAACGAGCGCGTAAACTCATGACAAATAGAAGAATAAAGTTAGTAAATAAATTATATAATGTTAAAATAAAACGGAATAACGTGAAAGTTATTGCACTCTTGTTAAAGTCAAGCGTAAAGTTAGTGCCAAAATGTGCCTCATTTCTGCATTGTGTTGTTTTGGTTCCGGGTTGCTGGGTGGTTTGTTGCGTTCATGGCTACTAGGATTTTTAACTACCTGGAGTGTTATCACCTTCACAATACTGCAACACACCCCTAAATATTGCTGTTGTTCCTATACTGTCAAGTCGTTTTGCTTTGTGTTCCCAAAAATAAACGTATCAGTTCTCATTTTATACATTTTCCACATTCGAACGTGACATTCTCAACGACGCTGCTAATATTAATTGTTCAGTCAAGCTGAACTATTTAAATTCGCGTGTTTTATTCCTTGAAAGTGTATATTCAATAATTATGTCATTTGTCACTTTAATACCCAGCGTTACAATGCTTCAATATACCGTACAGCTCAAAATCATGTTGTATTTTGTTCCTGAATGCGTCTCACCCTGTAGTTCGGTTGCTATAGAAACTAATGTTGCATTCATATTTCCTCGGACGTTTTAAAGTGCGGTTCTTCTTCAAGCCGTGGCCAACGAGTAATAAAACACAAACGTCCAGTCGATAAGTTCATAACAAATACATCAAGTACTGTTCAAACTAGTCAAATGTATTTAACAAGTATGTGCACGCATCTTGAAATGAAACGCTTCATTCAAGAACTGTTGGAAATCCCGACTTTTACAGTGTAACAAGAACGCACCTTCGGCATAGCCCGGCTAGCTAACGCTCGCCAAACACGACTTGGGACATGAAGACTTCGCTAACGTGAAATAATGGTGAGTTCATGAAAGTGTCTATCCATAAAACAGCAGCGACGTGGACACACTGCAAGTTAGTTTTGTATTCGCCATCTATTCCAACAAATATCGAAGGTAGCCACCGCGACTACCTGACAAGCAAGCTAGCAAAACAGTTGAAACCGCATGTTTCCGTTACACTACATTAGCTACATGGCTAGCATGTACATTATGTACAAAAACAGAAATAAAATCAAAGCTTTGTATTAAACCAATCTCTTTGGCAACTCTAGCCAGGCGTTAAAGGCAACATTGTTGCCAAGGGCGGTGTTGGTACCAAAAAATACTACAGAATTAGGATGAAAAGCGAGCTCGGGGACCACAGCGTTAGGTATACTTAAGGTTAAGCCTTAACCAAACTAAATTCGAATTCAATTTTGAATGAAGCAGCAAAATATAATTCCACCCACAGGGTGGCGCTATTACACCGTCCAGTGTGATACATTGTAGTGGTCGTCTACCACCATGCATTACTGCAGTGCTTGCACACTGTCACTTTGTGACCTTGTGCGGAAATCAGTGTAAAGGTTTTTTTGTTTTGTTTTTTAGGACACTAAGGAGCGCTTTGCCTTCCTCGCAGAGTGGTACGACCCTGCGGCATGTCTGGTGCGGCGCTACCAATTCTTTTACTACCCAAATGACAATTCAGTGGAGATGGTAAGTGGTGAAGTTTGATGCCATAAATGCCCATGGATGACGTCAGACTACTCACATATGATTACTAATGCGAAGAGATCACTGGGCACCAGTGAACTGTGAACTCTTAGCATAATCAGGCTGCTGAATTCAAGTATGGCGGCCAATAGGAGAAGAATGCAGATTTACCCTGCACAAATTTGATTATGGAGTATTCTATGAAAATAAACTTTCAATTGTGCCCCACTGGGATCCAATATTATTTTAAAAACCTCTTTAAGAAATATCAGCTTTACCTAGTCTATTTTTCAACATGCTAGTTGAGAAAATATGGTGTGTATGTATTGTTTGCAGCCATGATGGCTCCCTTTGAAAGCACATTTCAAGTTATTTACTGCTAAGCTGAGATTTCTAGTGCTATTTTAAAACATTTGCGGCTGGCCACATTTATTATGTACACTTTTCCGCCCTGGTGTTAATCCATCCTGACTGTTTATTTTTAAATTTTTAATTCCCTTCGGCAGTTTGACCTGAAGAACCAGAGAACATTCCTGCGGCGCACCAAATACGGCGACATCCGCATGCAGGATATGTTTGTGGGCAACCGCGTCAACATCTTCTCACGTCAGCTTAATCTCGTCGACTACGCCGACCACTACACGGCCACCAAGCTGGGCAGCAAAAAAGAAAGGTACATCACCTTGTCAACAAACGTGCAGCTGGAACTTATTTTTAGACGGCGCCTAAGCAGAACACAGCGTCACATCAGCACTTCCATGCTGGATGAGGTCAAAAAATACAGTTATTTTGTTAAATACTTTATGTAATGTTTCTAAGGTTGTTTTTGGAGCATATATCATCTGGTTGCAGCTCTGAAATGGTCTTATGTTGTCGTCTAGGACGCTTGCTCTGATAAAGCCGGACGGCGTTCCGAAGATCGGAGACATCCTGGAAATGGCATTCGCCGCCAATTTGATGGTGACCAATGCCAAGATGACGCATCTGACATGGTGATTTTTTTTTTTTTAGTCAGTCCAGTCATCACTCCTGTATTTCGATTAATTGGTTCCAGTGAATTTCTGTATAAATCCTTATTTATAAATGGAATATTTTGGTACTTGGAGCGTAGAAAGCCCTTTCACAACCTTCTAAATACGGCTTTTAACATTATTATGCCTTATTGCCTTATTAGCCTCAAGACATAAAATAGTAACCTTCATTCATTCATTTTCTACCGCTTATCCTCACGAGGTGTCGCAGGGGGTGCTGGAGCCTATCCCAGCTGTCTTCGGGTGAAAGGCGGGGTACACCCTGGACTGGTGGCCAGCCAATCACAGGGCACATATAGACAAACAACCATTCACACTCACATTCATACCTATGGACAATTTGGAGTCACCAATTAACCTAGCATGTTTTTGGAATGTGGGAGGAAACCGGAGTACCTGGAGAAAACCCACGCATGCACGGGGAGAACATGCAAACTCCACACAGAGATGGCCGAGGGTGGAATTGAACTCGGGTCTCCTAGCTGTGAGGCTTGCAACCTTTACACTCCTATTACCCAATATAGTAGACAAGTAAATAAGAATCGGTCTAGTGTGTGTTGCCATAAATGTCTTTCTTAGAGGAGCAGAGTGAGTGACGTCGGGGATTCAGAGTTTAGTCGCAGGGGGGTATGCTGGAGCCTATCCCAGCTGACGGGGTACACCCTGGACTGGTCGCCAGCCAATCACACATCACATTTTTGAAGTTATAGCCTTAAAAACGATCTAGATACTTCCCCCTGGCCATCAGACTGCTCAATGCCAAATAAGCCCCTCTACCTGCCCATACGCACAACCAAAACTTTAAATTATTGTTATTTATTCTAAATTATTTAAATTATTTGTACAAATTATTGTTTACGCTGTACATTGTTGTTCATATTTGATGTAATCTATTAATTCTCCACATTAGTATTTATTACTTATTACTTATTACACGGGAGCCAGGCAACGACATTTCGTTGGCAATTTCACTGCTGTGTTATTGTGCAATGACAATAAAGAAAGTCTATGTCTACACACAAAATAGCACCCCTATAGTCACCTTTACATTCCTAGTACCCAATATAGTAGATATAAACAGAGAAAATGAAAACATAAATAATATAAAAAAACTAACACATTCTTTTTTTCTGGTCATTTTTTCCCCTGTGGTGGTTATTGTCTCATCACTGTATTGTAATGGCTGCTTTAAATGGCTTTGTACCTGTTGTAACCAATAGAGTAGACCTAATAAAAGGAAATAAACCATTTAAGATGGAAATAAAACTTCTGCTCGTGGACTGTAATAGGTGAAAACGTGTGTTTTGAAACAGTTCAAACAAAGTAATAACGGGTAGAGCAGCAATAAAACATTCAAAGTTAGATAAGCATGGCCATAGGCGACTACAACGTATCCCACCGGACATGCTCGGTCATTTCTTGTACATTCTTTTCCCTTCATGTGCGCTGGGAGGGGTTTGGTGTGGAAGACCTAGAACAGGTCCAACATCTGTGATCTCTGACTTCACAAGAGAACCAAAATTCCCACAGACACCTTCCAACATCTCGCAGGACTGAACGACACAGAAGGATGTCGTCAATAGCACACGTCGTCCACATTTCCATGTTCACCTTTTTTTGTATGTGTTATCGATGATACTGTTGGCTCACAAGCGTGGTTTTCTTTCCAGGAGCCAAGCAGCAGACCTTTATGTGGAACATCAATCAAAGCCGTTCTTCAAGTGAGTGTCAAAGCTAACTGTTGTGATTGCGAGAGCTTTTACAACCTCATTGCACACTGTGTGGGATAGATAATAGAACTTTATGACCTAAAAGAACATTTTAACGAGCCAGCAAACAACCATCGGGATAGCGTCACCTGTCGCTATTATGTTGTATTATATGCTTATATTATGCTGTATTCACATCATATTCTGTCTTTATTCCCATAACATTAGGACGTTTTGTTTCTCATAATATTACAACTTTAAAAATACATCCATCCATCAAACGTGCCCTTTACGTCTCACCTTATCTCCAAGGGAGAGCCTCATTTCAGGCCTTTGTAGCCGCCATCTTGTCCTTTCATTCGCTACCCAAAGCTCGGGACCATAGGTGAGGGTAGGAACGTGGACCGCTAAATTGGGAGCTTTGCCTCTCAGCTCAGCTCCCTCTTCACCACAACGGGCCGATGCCACAAATCCGCCTGTCGATCTCACGTTCCATCACGTCCCTCACTCGTGAACAATACCCCGAGGTACTTATATTCTCTACTAGGGGCAGAACCTGACCTGGAGATGGTAATTTTCGAAGATAATATTCCATAATATTATGTTTTTTTCAAGTAAAATAGCCTTTTCTCATTAGAATACAATTTTTTTTCCTCGGAATATTTGTACTTTATTCACGTAAAATTACAGTTTCCAACTGTTTCAACTTTCTTTTTGTAAATAAATAATAAACACGGTGTTGCTCTGCTTCCCAGTTCCTTGGTGCAACTGGTGACTTCGGCCCCCGTGGTTGCCTTGGAACTGATGGGCGACGAGGCCGTGTCTGTCTGGAGGAAACTCCTGGGACCCTCGGACCCGGCGGTGGCTCGGATGGAGGCGCCGCAAAGCATCCGTGCGCAGTTCGGAACCGAGGGCGGCAAAGACGTGGCACACGGTTCGGACTCGCTGGCTGCCGCTGCCAGAGTAAGACGCTTTATGCTTCGAAATGTCCTCCATACTACTAATGCATTGGCGTCACACAGGAGCTGGAGTTCTTCTTCCCGACAGCGATCTGCCACGGTCCACCCAATACGGCCATCTACTTGGACTGCACATGCTGCATCATCAAACCACACGCCATGTCGGAAGGTAAGAGCTTGCGGCTCCCCAAGTCAGCCTTAAACGCAAATACATAGAAGGCACTAGAAAGACTCCAAAATACTCCATAATGTCTACTGTGGGCACGTCCTTTTGTTACCATCAATAGAAATATAATATGACGCATTTCACAACAAATCAGGCTCAAAATGTACGTTAAAAATTGTTTATGTTTGAAATGATTAGTATTTGAATATTGAATATAATGCAGCTGAATGATACTCAAAGTGTGGCCACTTTTCCCAAGATAAAGTTACAATATTAAGTGAAAAAAGCTATGATCGAATGAGAAAAAGTTGAGAAAAATATTAAACGTAAAAAAAAAAAAAAATACATGCTTTTCTAAAAGGGGTAATATGAGAAACAAAACCAAATAAGGTTATTTTGCTGAATATTATGGTAATAAAGCCATAATTATGAGGAGGAATTTTACAATAAATAGTTGGAAAATTAAAAAAATAGCAGAAATGGAAAAGCAAAAAAAAAAAAATTATTTCTTTTGAAAGTATTAAATCTTGTCAGGGAAAATAATGTCATTTTAGTAGCATAGAGATTAAATATATTTTTAAAGACGAAACAAAATACAGCTGTAAGTTTTGGAAAATTAGGTTGTGGAAAATTATGCTAAAATTATTATAATTATGTGGAGTTTGCATGTTCTCCCCGTGCATGCGTGGGTTTTCTCCGGGTACTCCGGTTTCCTCCCACATTCCAAAAACATGCTAGGTTAATTGGCCACTCCAAATTGTCCATAGGTATGAATGTGAGTGTGAATGGTTGTTTGTCTATATGTGCCCTGTGATTGGCTGGCCACCAGTCCAGGGTGTACCCCGCCTTTCGCCCGAAGATAGGCTCCAGCACCCCCGCAACCCTCGTGAGGAAAAAGCGGTAGAAAATGAATGAATGAATAATTATGTGGATAATATTATGGGAATAAAGTCAAAATATTATGGTCATTAAGTTAAAACACCACAAAAATAAATCTTTTGAAGATTATTGAAGACGTCGATACTAATAATAGGCTTTTTCACCGAGATGACAACGATGAGATGTGTTTTTTTTCTTGAACTATACAGGGTGATTGAAAAGTAAGTCCCTGTTTTCCAATACTTGTAATGTATTCACACAGTCCATGGACACCCCTGATCTAGTATAGCTTAGCTAAATGAGCCTAGGATTATTATTGTGACCCTCATGGCACTCCCGTGACTCTAAAATATGCCATGAACAAAATAAGTGCTTGGGTTTGTTTTTTTTCCCCAAATCCCCGCACTGATCCCAGCCCATGGATCACAGCTGTGACATGATTGGCTTACGTGAGGGCAAGTTTCACCCTTTTCACTTGGGATTGAAAGATTTAACATTGTGAAATCCAAACGGAGGCAGTGAGTGATTACTGATGACATTCAGTCCCGAATGATAAAAACATCCACTCTTATGATGACGCGGCAGGATCAGGATGGCATGTGCCGTTCCCCACCACACCTTCTCGGTAATCAGCCAAGGTGAAGGATGTTTAAGTCCTGCACATTGCCTGTCGAGACACGTCGGGGTGTTTTGCCGTGAGAATGGTTTACAGAAAGAAAAACCTCCATAGCAAGGTTTGTTTTGCCTGCCGGGGAACAATTGAGCAATTGAGTGTTTTTACAACGCCGCACTGTTATGTGAGGAGGAGGCTGACTGTGTGGATCTTCATCGTTAAAGTTGGTGGAGAAGAAAGTCACACAAGCACCAAGATAGTTAGCTTGTATAAAACATCAGGCACACACAACAGCAATACACACAATACACCACTAGGTAGCAGTATTGCTCTGCAAACACCTTACGTTTAAATACGCCTCTCCAAAGGGTGAGTAGTTTTATGTAGTTTTAGTTCAAGTTCTTTTATCGACTATTTAAAGGGGGCCTATTATTCTTTTTGCACATTTCTGACCTATAAATGTAGTTAAAATGTTGTATTCTCGTGTTAAACCATGCCAAAGTTTCAGATAATGAGGTTTGCATATTTGGAAGTGAACCCTGAATGAAGTTTGGGATAGCTCAAAACGCTCTGTTTCAAAAGGCGTGGTAAAACTGCCCCTTTGTGATGTCACAGAACGACGGACTTCCTCATATGGTTCATAGTTGGGAAGCACTTTGGGCGCGTGACCAATCAAGCGGAGTGGGCATGAATAAATGAAAACAGACCGTTTTGGCGGTAAGCACAAATCAATGGAAATAACAGCTGGAATAGGTGCAGATTCTGGAAGATCTAAAGTTTCTGTGCTGGTTATTGTGTGTAGCTGCTCTACAGGAGACCACAACTCAATACAACGGGTTGAAAAATTAGCATAATAGGTCCCCTTTAACGTCGCTTCACATGTCTATAACTATTACGAAATTTGCATAATTTGCCCTGATGCCTGTGCACGTAATTCTTATGGACTCTGGGGGAGAAAAAAAGTCAGCAAAAACATAAAAAGCAACATAAATATGTTCAGAAATAGGTTCCGTCTTTTCTAAGTGCTTTTTGGTGGGGTCAAATAATTAAAATAAAAATAAATAAAAAAAAAATAATAATAAAAATTACTACAAAATAAACAAAAATAGAGGGAAATAGAAATTATTTAAAGGTGGGAAGAAAATATACTATTGTAGTGTAAAAAAAAATCTAAATGAGGAATTACTTTAACTTCTGAATTACTACTAATTGCTCACAGGTCAGTGATGAAACAATACTGTACTGTATTTGGCAGGAACCAATCACGTGCTATCTGTGCATCGCAATGAGCTTGTCCACCCGTTGGAAATTGAAGTCATGATACAGAACAATATAAAAACAAAACAGTGTGTTATCTTTCAAAGAACAACAACTAAATTCATCACATAGCAACTTAACACTCACAAGGTGTATGTGACAAATATGCAAATATGTCCCGATATGATTTTAAATTGAAAAAAAAATCCCACAAATTTTCCCACAACGCATTGCGTCTGAGCAGCCCAATCATTGGGGTACTGCAATGACATCAGCTTCCCTCTGGGCTTTGGGCTCCGGATCCTCTAACTCCCTCTAGTGGACAGAAGCAGCATTACAGCATCATTCAACCTTTTCTATGTTCCACCTATATGAAATGGTTTTGTCAAACGAAATGCATTATGGGAAAACTTTAAACTGTTTTCTTGTTCTCATATTAAACTCATATCATATGCCTTCTGAGGTATAACGCTTGAGTGTTAAGTTAGTGTGATGTGTTGAGTCATGACCTCCTGCCATTTCCAGTGGGTTGACAAGCGCGTTGTACGTTTTTCATAGCTCAAGATTGGCACCTGTCAAATAAAGAGCTGCATGGTCTTCATAGACTCGTATTTCTTACCATATGTCTTTTTATGACATAGACACGCTCAGCTTATATATTGTACACTGGTGAACAAACCTTTTCCCTCTAAATTTAGTGGGTGCGCACCAGAATTTACGGTACATGCTGAAACCATGTACAGTAGTAACATGCACACTCGTGGTAAAATGTAATATTTACAGCAGGGGTCTCAAACTCAATTTACTTGGGGGCCACTGGAGCTCGGGTCTGGGTGAGACTGGGCCGCATCAGGTTTTCCAAAAAAAAAAAAAAAAACGCATTTATTAAAAACAAAAAAATTAAAAAAACTTCGCTTTGGTTCCAATTTTCTACAAGAAAAGCTCTGATAAAACATTCCACTGTTATCAAATATCTTACTTTTTATTTTTCTACACAAAATAAGATGAAAAATAAATAAACAAATCAAGAATAAAGAAAATCAATCAATCAGTAATAAATAAATAAATATAATAATAATAATAAAATGGCAAATAATAAAAACTTAAGAAACCACATATAGTTGGTGGGTAGACAAATTATTTTTTTCAGATTAAAATTAACAAAGCATTATTAGAGCCCTGTAGACATGACAAAACATGACTATAGTCACATTTATACTCTTTTTATTATAACATATTGTGCAACTGCAGGGTCTTGAGACACATGCTAACTCGCAAACTAGAGAGCTAGCTAACCTAAACGGTAGCCTTCAAGTTATTTCCTTTAAACTTAAATAGCCAAAAACTTACCACTTCCACACGGATAGGGAGGATAACTATTAACAGTTATTTAACCTTTAACATGAACATTAATCAAACGTAATAATTTTTTCTGGTTACATGATACCATACAGCATCCAGAGGACTAACATTAAACTTTCATATCAAGGCGGGGGTCTCAAACTAGTGTCCTGCGGGCCACATTTGGCCCACGGGCCATGTGTTTGAGACCCCTGATTTACAGTATTTTAAGCATTAGCAGAAACTTCCTGAGCGCGTTGATTTTACATTGCCAATAACTTTTCCAAACTGAAAAACAAAAAGCTAGCTCCCAATATGTACTGTTACCTGTCGCTAGTGACCTGAGGTATTGTGAGTGTGATGCTGACACACTGCGGGCGATCCTGTGGTGAAGCTAGCCAGCTCGGTGTGAGGTGTAACTACCAATGTTAATAACGATGATAATAATAACAATGTCACTGTAGCTTGGTTAATATGCAGGTCACATTGTGCACACTTGTTGGCACTTTTTGGAGGCTTTTTCGGAAGGCTTGAGGAGTAGTTGCATCTCATTATGTGCATTCTGAGCTGCCTCTTTTTAGCTGAAAGAGAAAGACATGTGATCACGTGTCACATATAGATTATGGATGATGGGTAGAATTCCAAAAAGCATGTTTCCCTGTTGTAGAAGGTCTTACAGGTGTGTTTTGGACTGTTTTTGATTGACAGCTTCATAAAGCTTTGCTATTAGTCAAGCACACTTAAGGTGACCTGTGGCCTAGCGTCTGGACGAGCCATGACCGTGCGCCCCCACGGCGATCACGCTGCGGCATCGGAGGAGGAAGACTCTAACGTCGTCATGCAGACATGACTGGAATAGCTTAAGCTTCTGTTGCCAGGCACCCACAAGTGCTGCGTCGCCTAGCAACACCAGCAGCTGTTTGGGGGGGGGTGATGGCGAGCTGTCGCCTATGGAGGGCGCAGAGGACTCGGGAGACGCTCGGTCTCACCAAGCAGACGACTCCATCAGAGTGAAGGCGAAGGCAAGGTCTTATCGGTGGGCCGTGTGACCTTCAGCGTCTTTGTGGTGGTATCTGAACGGTTTCTGACGCATATCCACCCACTCCCTCCGTCCCTCCCTTTGAGACCCTCTCACTGTCCAACCAGATGCTGGGAGGCAGCCTGAGCTCATTGCCAGCTAAGATAACCCAGAAAAACTGCACCGTGGTCAACTCCTGATAAGAAGCCTAAACCTTCACATCAGGGTGGCCTCAATGGTTGAAAACCCGAGCACATCACCGTCGTCATTTCAACATGTATGTGCTTTATTTGCAGGCCTCGCCGGCAAGATCCTCAAGTCCATCACCGAGGCTGGCTTCTGCATCTCAGCTCTGGAAATGGTAAACACGATGTAGTGTCACCACAGTTCCACTCACTCAGTCAGCACTGCAGACAAAACTATTGGGACATGGAACCAAACCAAATAACATGGACTACCAATGCTGGATCTGGATCAAAACCACACGCTATTATCATCATAAAGTCTGACTTTAGGATTCTAGCCCGCTATGTATTAAACAAAGATACAGTAGACAACAAATCTTGGCCACGGCCATAAAAATGCCTATATTTAATACTCTAAAACGGGGGTTCTCCACCTGGGACCCACCCTTTCCAACGGTCATTAAGGCGCGACCCACTTTTGAGGAGAATATGCCAGGGAATCTTTTCTCAGTGCACAAAGCGTGAGGAGATGTTGGGGAAGAACTAGAATGTGTTGGATGGACTTCATGACACCTGTGATCCAGGTGTGTTGTATTGGAATTATGATGCCTTCCGTCTCATTCCAGTTCAACGTGGACCAAGCCAACGCGGAGGAGTTCTACGAAGTCTACAAAGGTGTGGTGATAGAATACATGGTGAGTGGCCTGTCAATGGCGGGGCGGGGGACACCCCACAGTAAGACTGTGTGCACACACATTATACATGCATGCGTTTGCCATCATCATCATCTTCATCATAGAGTTGTCTGACGACCCCGTAGGACATGGTGACCGAGTTGTCATTGGGACCCTGCATGGTCCTGGAGATCCACGGCAATGATGTGGCCAAGACTTTCAGGGAATTCTGCGGGCCCGCCGATCCGGTGAGTTCAGACAAATTGTGTGCACATCACCCGTCCAGCACCCATTGCGTTGATCACGAGCTACCGTGAAACACAGACGCAACTAGCCGGGCTGAAAAGATAAGGCATGCTGGGAAAATGCTCTTCCTATGATGAAGGCTTTGCACAGCTGACCATGTGACCGAATTGCCACATGATCACGCGACCCTGCGACTGTTTATGGATGCCTTCACAGGCCGTTATATGCATGACACACATGACACATGAGTGACACAGTTGGAATAATAATCGAACATGGACGCCCCCTGACCTACGGTGGCCGACACACACCACATAACGTTGTTTCATAATACTGTTAAATATTGGTTTGGCACCCCTTGTAGCTGGATGGATGGAGGGATGGATGGATGGAAAAAACGACATAATAAAATTATTAAGTTAAAATATCCCATCTAAAAGAGCAATGTTGTCAGGGCTCGACACAAGCAGACAAGACCACTAGTGTGTGTGTGTGTGTGTGTGTGTATTCCTGGATACAGCGTCGTGCCGGTGCGTGACGTGAAATCTAATGGATGTCACGCCGAGGCTCTGTTGCCGCGGCGACAGGAGGCAAAGAGCTCCCTGGATGGAACGTGACTCAGCAGAATCTGTTGCATTTTGGGTTAATTATCAATCATATTTTGTTTTCATCCTGCGTCCTTCTTGGCACCCCCCAGGTCAGAGATGAGCCTAATTAATGAGCTAATGATTACCAGGTCACATGACCCCCAACATCCTGCTCTTGTTGCCAAAATAATTAGGTCCTGGCTCGATACTTGCCCACATCCATTTATTGTCTCCTTAATGATGCCGGCATAGGGGCGGGGCTAGCAAATGAACCAATCAAAGTCACTTTTCCGCCCCCCCATTGCTGTTTTCAGGCTAGATCAATCAATGAGGCGGGGCTTATTTTATTCGACAACACAAAGTGATGTCAGTCACATTGGTGTCGTGTGTCGCTTCCCGCTTTTCCTGCTCACCATCTATGACCTTACAGCGACCTTCAGTGTGGCACAAACGTGACATAACTGTGAGACACGCGTCGTGTAAAGTGGTGCGACATGGTGGCCGAGAGGGGGGGGTTCACCAACAGGACACGTACATAGCTGAGGTCACAGTATTCCTTCATAAATGTTTACACTCGCAACGGGCTATCGACTTATCGATAAACAACGCATGAGTGGACAGCGTTGATAATAACGACGGACGGCCCCGCCCCCTTTTGTCTTATTGATTGATCAGCTGGTACAGTCATCGATGACGTATTCCTTCAGCCGCCTGGAGGAGACGCAACAAAAAAGCACAGCCATGTTTTTATTTATACATAAATACATAATGTAGACTAAATCATATCATATGATTATAATATATTTAAGGTGATTATTATATGTTATATTATAATATGATTACAATACATTGTTTAATATAAATATATATTACAAATAAATACCATTTATAAATATAACAATATAAAAATATGTACTGCATATAATACAATATAATATAATAATCATACAAATACAAACATACGTTTTTAAAATCACAAAAAATGCATAAATAAAAATATGTATAATAAATCATATATGATATGATTATACTACATGTATATTTTTTATATATTTATAGTGTAATACAAATATATACAATTTATCAACAGTAATAATATATATATAATATATATTTATTTTATAATAATAAAATATATCGAATAAATCATGCACAATACATATACGTATACAGTATAAATTACGAATATATATATTTGTAATTGTATAGTAATAATATAAATATAAACATAAAAATTATTATTCTAAAATTAAAAATTATATTTATGTGATGGTAAAAGTTCAAAATCCAGGTAGCCATGAATAGAACGAAGTAAAGCCACAAATGCTAACGTTTGGTGGGTTGTCCTATAATGTTCCATTCCAGTCCTGTAGGTGGCGGTAGCACGCATTTAAACTCCCAAAACAAAAGAAATGGAATAGAATTGAATGCAAGTCCCGTCAATAATCCAGTTAGAAAACGGTGATTTGCATCTTTATCCAGATCTGCACCAAACAGGTTGGCTTCAGAGGCTACTATCGGTGTGAATGAGTTTTCATGTTTGCGTAGACTAGCTAACGTAAGATCATTGGACACAGCCTGAAACAATCCTCCTCTTCATCAGCCTATAATTCATCATGGAGTGATATATCAATCTATCACCATGTTAGTTAAAAGTGAATTTTATTGGCTTCTTCTTTCCAAAAACGAACACACACATAGACTATGATTAATAACAGATGAATATGTATGATACTAGAATAACTAAATAAATATGTAAACATCAGTGGCTCCAGCATGTCGCTGTAACAGAGGATCTAATTGACCATATCACATGACCTCCATCTGCAGCGGCTTTTTGACTATTGATTACACCCCTCCTACCCCCCAGTACATTAGCAACCCTCTCCCCAGGGGCCATCTGCTGTTGCTTTATGACCGCAAAAACACGAAAACGTGAGAGGGCGAGGAAAAACTCATTTTGTCTGGCGTTGGACGTGCGTACGTGGTGAATAGTATCCATGGGTGAGGTCATAGCATTAGGAACACCTGCACACTCGCTTGACCGGATGAGGGGAAAACTCTGTTTCTGTTGTTTAGGTTTGCCTCGGTATGTTTTATTTGATATGCCGCTGATGACACTTTGTCCAGTATTTCCACCTCCGTTTCCGTGAAAGTCAGCTTCTTCAACATACGCACCCTTCTACGCAAAGTGGACCACAAATTGCGTGAATGTGTGCATACACCATATTTTATTGGTCTGAATATTTTGTTTGTATCACATTTTGGTTTTCTAGTAGCTACACATTTATCTGCGGCGGTCCAAATGTATTTGTGGTGTGCTGCCAGCAGAGTCACACAGAGTCTGACCTTCTTTTAGAACTTTATTCTGACCTGAACACATCAACAGCGCTGCAATCCAAACACCATATACAGTCATCGGAACGACACTTCCTCATTGGCACTAGATCATGGCGGGATGCATTCATGGACACTCTGAAAATCACAACAAAGTCTTTATTCATTCATTCATTTTCTACCGCTTTTCCTCACAAGGGTCGCGGGGGTGCTGGAGCCTATCCCAGCTGTCTTCGGGCGAGAGGCGGGGTACACCCTGGACTGGTGGTCAGCCAATCACAGGGCACATATAGACAAACAACCATTCACACTCACATTCATACCTATGGACAATTTGGAGTGACCAATTAACCTAGCATGTTTTTGGAATGTGGGAGGAAACCGGAGTACCCGGAGAACATGCAAACTCCACACAGAGATGGCCGAGGGTGGAATTGAACCCTGGTCTCCTAGCTGTGAGGTCTGCGCGCTAACCACTCGACCGCTGTGCCGCCCACAAAGTCTTTATTTGTGGTCTAAATCAACAGAAAAGCAAAGACAAACAATAATTGGATAATGCTATTTAACTATGCTTGAAAGTAGTTGTTAATCACGATTAATCATGATTAATTCATTTACAAAAATGTTTTGATTAATCTGATTACACTCTTAATCGCTTGACAGGGCTAATGCATGTATATTGTTGGTAATAGTATTTACTTAGAAATGATGGTATTGTGTTTGACGTACATCGTATAAGTCAGAGCTCAGCTTCAGTGTGACGAATAAAGAGGGTGTTGTTATGTCTCTTTTAGATACTAGTAGTGATTGCTCTACACCTCTTTGTCTGCCAAGGTCGTGACCTCTAGAGAGGATTAATGGGATGGTGAGAATAGGTTGTACTGACCTCTGTGTGTGTGTGTGACTAAGTTATAATAGTACACAAATTACTTAGAATGCATAGTAGTTGTATTTTTTTACATTTTACCCTGTCTATTGCACATACATAAAAAAACTGTATGTACGTGTGTGTGTGCGTGTGCGCACACATGCTTTGACGAAAGCCGCCATCATCGGTGGAGCGCCAGCGCGACGCCGCTCACTCTGCACAATGTAATTAAAGTTGTGTCAGAAAGGTCACTCAGGAGGAACCCACACAATTACACAACCATCACAATGACACGACTAACACGATTACGCCACACCGCTCCTCCCCTTCCCTTTCTCCCCCTTTGGAGACACACTCCATCTACTCCATCTCCATGTCTGTCTTCCTCGGCGCCATGTTTGACGGAAGCTAAGTCCTAATACTAGCTAGTGTGTTGTTTACGTCTATGCTGTGTCTATGGTATTAGTACTTAATGCATATGATGACTGTCCATCATGTGGTCCAACTCTAAGCTGGATACTACTACCTTTTTGTGTCTCTGATGTCCCACAATAAGTATCAGTGCTTTAACTAAGCACCACCGGGGACACTAGGTTTTGGGTTTGTAGCTTTAACACTGATGGCTCAAACCCATTGTAGCATTTGTGTTGCCAAGTCATTAATCAGACCCCTTTAGGTATCAATTCAGTTATTTTTCGGGTGCTGATTATGCCGTGAGCCTTGAAAAACTCGCCATATAACCGGTGGGTGTATACATAGAGTGGCCGCATCTGTCATCTCGCTAGGGGCGGGTCCAAGGTGGAACCATCCATGTCCATAAGGACATAAGGAGGGGGGGGGTTCCTTCAACTTGACAAAGGAGCCTCTTGTCCTCAAAGTAGACAGCATTTTATCGTGTTTTGATGCTCCTAAGCAATTAAAAAGTCACTTTTTACACCTTTTGAGTAGGTAATGTTGCTGGTACGGCTCCAACATGGCGGCTGTGTCAAACATTCCACAGGCAGCATCCTGAGCATGTGTCCTTCCGTGAAGGTCACAGCCGGCCTCGCTCGGCCACTTTGTGCCTCCAGGAAATGAAAGCCCTCCCACCGGGGGGAGGGGATCGGGTAGGTGGGGGGGGGGGGGGAGAAGAGCAGAAGCAGAAGTGAGTCACACACGCCTGATAAATGACGGTTTTTGGCAGGAGAGGAAACCTGAAAGGACACACTGCAATCGCTGAGTCGTGGAAAGCAGATCATGTGATGCCGTTGAGGGGAAAAAAAAAAAAAAGAATCATGTGAAGTCAAAAAGTGGGCGTGTCGTCTGCAAATCCAGATCGTGTCAGGCAGGAAGTCACATAAACGCAGGAAGACTAGTCCACCTTGGCTTACGTCCTTCATTGTCTCCTACAACAAAGGCGCCTTCTTGTGATGTTGACATTTGACCTCACACATACACAATGATAAACACCATTAAACCATTTACATCGACATTGTCCTTCACACACACACACACACACACACACACACACACACACACACACACACACTCTCCAACACCTCACTGATTCATTACTAACAGTATTTACCCCTGCTCAGTTCAAGGTCAGTGGGATAAATGAGTTCCATTGGAGACTCAAGGAGAAAAATGTTGTTCTTTCTACAGGACATCGCGCGGCACCTTCGTCCTACTACGCTGCGTGCTCTTTACGGCACGGACAAAGTCAAGAACGCCGTCCACTGCACAGACCTTCCTGAAGACGCCGTCTTAGAGGTGGGTGGTGGCGTTGGCACGCTAACACGCTAATACTCCGTGTTATTGGTCTCATACAGAGTCAAACCCTGCCCTCTACCCGACTGTCTTACAAGACGTATGCCTTCATCGCTTCATGCTCAGAGACTAGATAGGACAGCTCTAGTCTGAATAGAGCACTTTTAAGCACTCCAGCATTAACAACAATACACTTTCAATACACTATTGTGACATCTCTTCACACTTATTGAGTCATTCTGAAAAGTACTAGATAGGACAGCTTTGGCCTGAATAGAGTATTTTTTAAAAACTGTTTCAATTATTTAAAGTTCCATCATTAGCGACAACACACTTCCAAAACTCTATTTTGGCATCTCTTGACATATATTTAAAAGTGATGAAATGTACTATATAGGACAGCTTTGGCCTGGATATAGCACTCTTAAACTATTTAAAGTTCCACCATTAAGGACAACACACTTCCAATACACTATTGTGGCATCTCTTCACACTTATTTAATCATATTGAAAAGTGCTTGATAGGACAGCTTTGGCCTGGATATAACACTTTTAAACTATTTAAAGTTCCACCATTAAGGATAACACACTTCCAATACACTGTGGCATCTCTTGACACTTCAAAATGCTGAAAAGCACTAGATAGGACGTCTTTAGCCTTTATTGAACACTTTTAAACCGTCCAAATTCCAGCATCAGAGACAACACACTTTTGATACTATCTGTGGCATATCTTGACACTTATTTGAAAATACTAGATAGGACAGCTGTAGTCTGAATAATTACTTTTTTTTCAAAATTTCAGCATCTTGAACACCACATTTCCAATACAGTATTGTGGAAGGTAGATATTGCAGCTCTTAAACTGTCCACACTTTAGTGAAAATACTAGATAGGACAGCTGCAGTCTGAATATATTGTGGTACCACTTTTGGAAGGTAGACATTGCAGCTCTTAAACTGTCCACACTTTAGTGAAAATACTAGATAGGACAGCTGCAGTCTGAATATATTGTGGTACCACTTTTGGAAGGTAGATATTGCAGCTCTTAAACTGTCCACACGTTAGTGAAAATACTAGATAGGACAGCTGCAGTCTGAATATATTGTGGTACCACTTTTGGAAGGTAGACATTGCAGCTCTTAAACTGTCAACACTTGAAAATACTAGATAGGACAGCTGCAGTCTGAATATATTGTGGTACCACTTTTGGAAGGTAGATATTGCAGCTCTTAAACTGTCCACACTTTGGTGAAAATACTAGATAGGACAGCTAGAGTCTGAATATATTGTGGTACCACTTTTGGAAGGTAGATATTGCAGCTCTTAAACTGTCCACACTTTAGTGAAAATACTAGATAGGACAGCTGCAGTCTGAATATATTGTGGTACCACTTTTGGAAGGTAGATATTGCAGCTCTTAAACTGTCCACACTTTAGTGAAAATACTAGATAGGACAGCTGCAGTCTGAATAAAGCACATCTCTATTTAATGCTGGAGCTGTCCTATCTAGTCTTGGAGCATGAACGGGTGAAGCCTGCTCGGTTGAGAGGCTAAATGTTTTCCTAAGACAACCTGAACGGTCCGGTTCCAATGTATTGAATGCCCAGAGAGTGACCTGAATGAATGGGAATAGTCACAGGCATCCTGTCCCCCTACCCTTCCCAGCCTCTGTGCAAATGGGCCTTTCAGACGTGTCCCATGACCGAGGCGTGGGCCGGGCCCGCCTCAGATCTCTCACGGTGTGACGGGAACACAAGAATGGATTGGCCAAAGGGATTTGAAACAAAAGCTTTGTTTAGGGGGATGGAGGGGGAGGGGGCGCTGGTGGCTGTGTACTGTTGACCCATCCAGCTGATCTGAAGGCATAAAGCCTCCTTGTTCACCGTTAGTCCAAACTAACCGGGCCGACCGGGCTCATGCGTGTCTTCCACAGGTGCAGTACTTCTTTAAGATCTTGGATGGATGACCACAAACACACATCAGACCTTATCTCGGTTTTCTTTTATTGTTTCAGCCAGATTAAATAAAGTAACAAGACGACTCTGGACAAAGTGTTCTGATGGGTTTGGTTTTTTTTTTTTTTTTTTACACCCCCACAACATGAAATTCTTCTCACGGCAAGTGAACATCTTCTAACACGGGATACTGCATTGCCTTGGATACTCTTTCAACTTTTCACCAGTGACTTTGGTATCGGATTGAAACATGACACGTTTTATATAGAGTGAGAAAAAAAAATGTACAACTGCATAAATATAAAATTCTTCCACCATGAAAATGGCTAAAACATTCAAGAGTGGGCCACGCCCGCTTCAACTCGACTAAAAACTACGAAAAGAACGACAAAGGAATAAAAAGGCGTACAAACTGATCCTTCCCACAGTCAACTTGATCGTGTCGAGCGTTTCCTAAAGAGGTTCTGTACCACGCTAGTATTTCAGTTAGTCGGAGCACGTTAACACACACACACACGCATAAACACACCCGCGCGCCGGGAGCACTGAAAGCGGACAAGACACGGAGAGATTACAAGACACAAACACGTCTCGCTACACGTCAGTAGTAGTGGAATTGCAGTTTTGACAGTAATCCATGGCTCAAGGAATATTCATGTACAGTAGAATAAATATGTCGCTATTGCTACTACGTTCTAAGCCTCAACACACACACAGAAGCCTAGTGTGAAGCACACTGATTTAAGTGGAGGTCCTGTATAGTATGAATCTTCAAAGACTAGTGGTGTTTTTTGTCGTTTTTTTTTTCTCTCTAATATCTCAATTTGCTCTACATTGGAGTTGCTTTTGCCTTTTCTTTTTTTTGTTTAAACTTGACTTTTAAAGCGACGGTGCGCTGATCACAACCGAGGTCATGAGCTGACTGTGAGCTTGATGTCAAAACGTCCTTGATATCGGTCTTTGTCGCTGTAGTCGATGTTGGCGCCGTACGCCTTGCACTCGATGCGAACCTCCTGGTTGTGGGTAACGTTGAACTTGATGGCCACCAGGGGCTGGAGGTACTGGGGGTGCAGCAGCTTGCCGTAGTAAGGGTAGTACTGGAGGGGGAAGCTCCCGTCGAAGCCAAAGTACTGGATGTCATGGATCTTTCCGACGTCTTCCGGTCTCTGAAAAAATGAAAGAAGGAAAAAGGCGATGAAAAACCTCTCAAAGAACAACATCCTCTTGAAGCGGGGGTGCCCGTTATGAAGCCCGCGGATGCTTTAATTGTCAATTCTACAAGAATTTTAGAACACCTAGTTACGTATTAACATTCAAGTCAATGAATACCAAGGTTAAGTACTGGAAAGTACTGTGTATTTCGGAATGGTACCGTTTCAGGGACTACAAAATGGGCTAACAGTTTCAATCTGTTCAGCAGGAATGGAGCGAGTCAACAAATTTAATTAAATTTAATTAAATTTAACGTTTAATGTGTGGCCCTGGTTGGAAAACATTTGGGCACCCCCCCCCCGTCTTCAAACAACTGCCAAGAGTCAACCTTGTTCTTGCAGAAAATGGGGATGGAGTTGGCGTTTGCTCTGGGCTTGATCTCATCTGCTAGCGACGCGAGGGTCGGAGCCTAAAAAAAAAAGAAAGAGGACACACTGTTAGACACCCATCTTGGATTCTACCATCTTTTTTCCAGAATTTGATGTTTTATCAGTGAATATTGGCTGTAATACAATACGGGGTGGCCAAAAGTACTGTTACCGTAGTAGTATTTCTGCTAAATATATCAAAGACTCATATATGGGATATGATCAATTCTACTTCCTGTTTGCAACCACAATTCAATTTTTGTTAATTTTGAACAAGTCAGTTTTAGTCCAACGGAAGTCTCCGCTGAAAAACACAAATCCCAAAATGCGCTTCCATCACATGACTCAACTGTTTAGCATATGAAATAACACAAAAGTACAGAAACCATGCATTTATTGACCTTATTTACTTTGAGAAGTCAAATACCACAAAGTGGAATTCCTTCTTCATAAGCCTTCTGAGTACGGTTTGTGACATTAGAGCCCTCTAGATATGATATAACACCCCTATAGTCACATTTACACCATTACCCAATATAGTGTAAGACTATAAATTAGGGGTGCATAATAATTATGAGGCAATTATGACATCATACTGAGAAATGTGTTAAAAATAAAAAATGAGGTGAGGTTACCCAATCATACTCATAATCATATTTTTTTTCATAATTCATGCACATAAAACTTCCCAGCCACCTGAAAGTGATCGGTACAACACTGCGTTTGAAAAGTGCTAAATATTTGCCAGAGACCTCCGTGGCCTCACAACGGCTACTCGGTGCGTGTGCCCGAATACAGTGCACCTTGCTGGGCCCCGGCAGGTGGCTCCCTCCGCTCTGTACTCCTGTTCCCCTGATAGCAGCCATTTATGATTTATGAAATGGTGTATTTTGGGTCTGAGTTGTCTCTTTGCTCACCTTGGGCCGGAAGTTGACGATCCTGTTGAGCTTGACGATGATGCAGGGCTGTCCTTCCTGGAAGCCGAAGGTGGTGTCGGTCGCGCCGGAGCAGATGTCCAGCCAGGACCTTCGAAAGCGGCAGGCGTTGCGCTGACCTTGGCTGCTGTCGCGGACCTTGTACACCTCAGGTGTTGCTGAAGGAGGTCACGAGGAGGTGCGTGAATATAAAGGTTTATGTTCTGACAACACTACCTTTCCTTGATGCATTCATTAGGACAGTTCCTTCTTTTAGGCTCCCCTATCATGCACCAAGGTCGTGATGACCTTCCAACAGTAACAAGGTCCAAATCCAATGCCAAGCGACATGATCCCGCCCGTGTATATGCTTTGCATCAAAGGAGGCTTCGCTACTTATCTTAAAATGAAACTATGTTGTCCAACTGCAACAACTAGTTCTTCCTCAGGGAACATGCTAATCTAGCACAAAAGTTGATGTTAAAATGTACTGTTAGCACTGTAGCTCACATTGCTATGCTAGTGTTGCTAACGTTTGTGTCCCATTCTATTGTATGTCATACAGAGCATCTACTACATTGGCCAAATACAGAGTGGAAGTACAGCTGGGATAGACTCCAGCACCCCCTGCAACCCTTGTGAGGATAAGCGGTAGAAAATTAATCAATTAATGTATGAATTAATTTGTTTACATCAATTCCCCAAGCTATAGGATCACTGCAGGGACAGAACAGACGGCCGACGCCAGCATAGCAAGCTACTGAGCTAAACAGCTAGCCTCTACAATTGACTTATTCTCAAATTAAAAGTGTTTCCAGCCGAGGGTGGAAGCAGGACAAAGACTAAAACGTACCACTTCCACACAGAATGAGAGAACCTTTTTTTTCAGCCATGGAATGTCGGCTCAGTCTCCATGGCGGGTGAAAGGTAATCCATGTCATGTCTCGTAGACATGTTAGACCAGGGGTCTCAAACACCTAGTTTGAGGCCCCCGCCTTGATATGAAAGTTTAATGTTAGTGCGGCCCGCGCAAGTTTGATATGGATGCTGTATGGTATCATGTACCCAGAACAAATTATTACGTTTGATTAATGTTCATGTTAAAGGTTAAATAACTGTTAATAGTTATCCTCCATATCCGTGTGGAAGTGGTAAGTTTTTGGCTATTTAAGTTTAAAGGAAATAACTTGAAGGCTACCGTTTAGGTCGCTAGCTCTCTAGTTTGCGAGTTAGCATGTGTCTCAAGACCCTGCAGTTGCGCAATATGTTGTAAATAAAAAGAGTATAAATGTGACTATAGTCGTGTTTTGTCATGTCTACAGGGCATGTCTAATAATGCTTTGTCAAGTAGTTTGTAAAATAAATTACTCGCAAAAAATGCGACTTATACTCCAGTGCGACTTATGTATGTTTTTTTCTACCTAATTATGCATTTTTGGCATTGTGAGACTACTCCGGAGCCACTTATAATCCAGATAAAACCACCTTATAGTGACCTAATCTCATGTATCGTCTTGTCTCGTGACACCCCAAGTTATTATTAATCGATTATTGATCGCTCAGTACACGTGACATCAGCTGCGTTAAGATAGCGACATCCATTTTTCAACTTGCCTGAACAATCTTCAAATTTGAGCGTGTCGGTCTGCTTGTCGTCGTCGTAGAGGCTGAGGAACTTGGTCATGCTTTCCACGTAGGTCGTGTAGGTCTTACTGTCGCTCATGTTGAAGGAGATCTCAGACTTCTCAGAGCGCGGAGTGTGCGACAGGCCTGCGACGACGAGAGGAAAGAAGATGAGGTGAGCATGGAGGGACCACCGCTAAAGGTGCTTCCTCGCTATCGTCTGGTGTGACTCCTTCACAATGGAAACTTTTGCATCCGCTTGTGTGTGTGTGTGTGTGTGTGTCTGTGTGTTGGGGGGGGGGACTTCCCTCGGCTTCCTTCCTCTATCAGTCCACTCTGCCAGAAAGCCAAGTCGCTGCTTTAGTGACGATGAACAGTCGTGCGAGACTGACAGGCGGTAAAGTCAACCCGCCCGCAATGTCCGCTAAAAATACCACAAGCTCTGTTTCCCCCGTGAAAGATTGCTATGCAACACGACGACAATGAGGATCCCCCGTGCATGTACGTGAGCCGCCCACGGGAGGGTGCCCGCAAGGGGGTGGGGTGGGGGGGGGACTGGGGGTTTGCTCTGAATGGCAGTGAAGGACAAAATGGCTGAAGCTGTCTCAGATCCAAAACAAAAGCACAGCACAGACAGGGGGTGTGTCGTTTCATACCTGGGGGGGCCACCCTGTCCTGGTAGGTGGGCTTGTACTCGCTCAAGGTGAGCAGCATCACTTGAATGGTCCCGACAAAGATGGCGGCCAAGCACCCGTAGAAGATGACGTAAAACAAAAAGATTTTGACTGTGGGGAAGAAGAAGAAGAACAGTCAGGGACATCCAACATCTTGCCACATAGTGAGAACTCAAAGGATGCAATTATATAAAGTACAGATTTCAAGAAACAAATGCATGCATCACGATATAGAAAAAAAAGATTATTATTAGTATCAGCTTCATTATCCAAATATTTCCTTCTCGTTATGACTTCCCATAATTCCCATAATATAGTAACTTTTTCCCCAACCTCAAAAAACTTTACTTGTTTTGTTTGCTTCTCAAATAAACATATTTCTTGCTACTAAAATGGGTTTCTTCATAATATATAAACTAATATATTCTTGTAAAATTGTGACTTTTTTCCTCCCTTGTTAGAATACCAATTTCTTAATTTTTAAGTTAGGTTTTTATTTACAAAAAATTACATTTTTTCCCTTCAATTTTTCAAAAAATTCAACTTTCTTCTTGTAATTATTTTATTCCTATAATATTTTGACTTTATTCTGGTTAATATTGACTTATAATACTACGACTATTAATTCATTCATTTTCTACCGCTTATCCTCACGAGGGTGGCGGGGGTGCTGGAGCCTATCCCAGCCATCTTTCGGTGAGAGGCGGGATACACCCTGGACTGGTGGCCAGCCAATCACAGGGCACATATAGACAAACAACCATTCACACTCACATTCATACCTATGGACAATTTGGAGTGGCTAATTAACCTAGCATGTTTTTGGAATGTGGGAGGAAACCGGAGTACCCGGAGAAAACCCAGGCATTCACGGGGAGAACATGCAAACTCCACACAGAGATGGCCGAAGGTGGAATCGAACTCGGGTCTCCTAGCTGTGTGGCCTGCATGCTATCAACTCCCCCGCCGTGTAGCCCCATGCTACGACTACAGCAACTAAAATTACATTTTTTTCTCACAATGTTACGCCGTTATTCTGGGAAAACTATGACGTTTCACCATTACAATAACTTTTTCTCTGTAATATTTTGACTTTATTTACATAAAAGCTGTTTTTCCATTCTCGCTTTATTTCAAAAGCTTTATTTCTACTTTTCCTTTATTCTGGTTAACGTTATAACTTTCCAAAAATCACAACTTTGTTTCTCAAACTTTTTTCAATGTTTCAACTTTATGTTCCTAAAGAGACGCAAGAGACGCCAAAACCAAAGAACAGCTCCAGGCCACACTTTGGATGGCCCTGACAGCGATGACATGCGAAGTGTCCACGTCCATCAGCCCCCACCAAGCCTTTGTGGGATGTCCTTCGTCTATGTATAGGACAGTAGCATGTTTTCTCAAAGGAATCTGTGACTTCCAAACAGCTGTTTTTAATTAAGGACATCATGAGAACACAAGCCTGAAAGGACTTATTGACAATCCCAAACGGGGTTTGTGGGGGGGACTAATTGTTCCTGTCATGAGGATCTCTTTCTCGTCTACTATGGCGAGGTCCTACTTTTCCAGTGGTCTCCTGTTGCGGTTGGGGGTTATTTAGAGAAGTTGAGGATGAGTCATGCTGATTCCTGCCATTGGAACAAGCTTCCACGCACGAGCACCCCCCACCCCAGTGTCACTACTGGGAACCGGCTTGGCATGGAAACAGTGGTTGTTGTTCCGCTTAAGCCAACAGTCCCACTTTTAAGTCGCATTATTCACGTTCTTCTGGTGTGGATTGAAACCTTTCACATTTGCATTCCTTCTTTGGACAAACACTTTGCTGTGCGACATAACATACACTTAACATGTATGTTCTTGTCTTCTACATCAATGACTGGAAAACCACACTTTTAACTCAAAAGAGTATCTGCGAATCAATTCTCGTTCAATTAAAAGAGTCGTTCGAAAGACTTGGTTGCACTACAAATTTCCCCCTCTGTATGAGTAAGCTGGTGAGTGGGTGACAGCCATCGAGATATCATTGCATAATAACGCACCACGTTTCACACTAGTAATGCCAACAGAGTTAGCACTAGGCCTGTCATGGTAATCAATACATAAAGTAACTGCACGATAAACAGAAAAGAGTCAATTTAGTCGGCTTTGATATATTGACATGGGGCCGCACGGTGGTCAAGTGGTTAGCATGTTGGCCACACAGTTGGGCTCGGTTCCCCGCTTGGGCGTCTGTGGGTTTTTTCCGGGGGCTCCGGTTTTCTCCCACATTCCAAAAACATGCTAGGTTAATTAGCGACTCCAAATTGTCCATAGGTATGAATGTGAGTGTGAATGGTTGTTTGTCTATATGTGCCCTGTGATTGGCTGGCCACCAGTCCAGGGTGTACCCCGCCTTACGCCCGAAGACAGCTGGGATAGGCTCCAGCATATCCGCGACCCTTGTGAGGATAAACATCATAGAAGATGGATGGATGGGTATATTGTTTGTTCTTCTCCGCTCTCTCACTCTGTGAATCTGTTTCAACACCTGGATGTTGGTTCTATAGAGGAATGAGCAAGTGAATGAACCCTCCATCGTCATTAGTCTCTTTGTCCCAGGAGGGAGAGGCAGGACTTCGAGAGAGTGATTTCTTCAGCTGTGTATAAAACAGAATCTGAAATCAATTTCAGTCGATTTGCGCATTTTGTGACATGAAAAAGCTAATTCCCGAAGTAGAACACCTCAAGAAAAAACACCTCTTTGCACCAAATGCATTTTGCTGCATCCCAAACGTGTACGTACTTTGACCAAAGTCTGACAAAACGTTACACATCAATAAATGTAATGAGCATATTCCACACACAACACTGCTAAAAGTGAATCTAGGAAGTGTACGTCTGCATTGATACACAATTTGACCTTTAGAGTATTTCCAGGTTTTTTATTCAGAATGACAAATAGATTTTTTTTTTCGAAAGTAAAAGTTGATTGATACAGTGTACTCGCAGTATCAAAAAAATACACAATAATACTGTTTTCATCATTTTTGGGACAATTATCATCCAGAAAAAATTGCATAATTGAAACATTGGAAATAGATTACGCATAACTCAAAACAGTATTTTTGCTGCTGTAACTCCCATCCAAACAATACTTGTTTAACCATGGCTACTACATAAAAGTAGGATTTCTTATTTGTAATATTTTTGTAGTTTGAGCATAGAAAACAACTTTTTAAATATGCTTTTAAAATGGGAACTGCACTTTTTTTTATTTTGCCCATCATTCACAATCATTATGTGAAACATTAAAAATGCATTATAACGAGAATACAAGTTAATATGAGTTAGCCAACAATGCATATCATTGGGCTAACAATGCACATCATTGGGATACACCCATTTTCAGTATGAAGACCTCTTAAAAAACCCTCTAACAACGTTTGTATGGTTTGATATACATGCTGTGATCATGCATTAACACGTACACTGATGGTAATATGTAATTGTTGCCCTATTTTCATGATTTAAAGCACTACCCAAACTTCCCATGGGTATTTCCTATGATGTCCGTTTTTAGCTTGCTCATATTAACTTGTTTTGGGCAAAATTCCAAAACAAGTGCACTTACTCTGCAGGA
Source organism: Doryrhamphus excisus (assembly GCF_030265055.1). Taxonomy (NCBI): domain Eukaryota; kingdom Metazoa; phylum Chordata; class Actinopteri; order Syngnathiformes; family Syngnathidae; genus Doryrhamphus; species Doryrhamphus excisus. The sequence goes on from NC_080470.1 coordinate 22,418,810, forward strand.
CTGCAATCTATTTGAGGTGGTGGTCGTAGGGGGACATAATGACTAATGATGCATGAAAAACATGAAAAGCAAAACAAATTTTTAGACATACATACATTTTTTAATCGTATAAAAAAAATCTGTATTTATATTTGAATTCATTCATACTTTATTTTTACTTTTTAATATATTTATTTTATGAACTTTAAAAAAAAAATCAAAGATTAAAAAAATCTAATTTTTTTTTCACTAAATTACTTTTTTTGTCAATTTTGTCCAAAAATTTGCAGTGCATTGAAATGGAGTTTGGTGTTCTTCTTTATCGCCTTTCATTGGGTCCAGACCGCGCCATGCTAAATCAATTTCCATAAAGTAGGATTTCTTATTTATAAATAGAGTATTTTTATAGTTACAGCATAGAAAACCTGTGTACGACCTTAATACGCTTTATAACATTGTTAGAGCCCTCTACAGTCACTTTTATAACCCCTATTACTCAATATAGTACACATGATAAGAGAAAATATGACATAATTAAGACGAGTGCTTGTGTGTGGCTGTCAATGTGTTCCGGTGCCAGGGAGTTGACTGTGTCACGGACCGGAAATGCTTTGCATGGGTTACGTCTGCAGCAGCAGCTTTTGCTATGTTAGGGATTATTTATTGTGCCTGTGATGAGCTCATTCAAACTTGCAATAAAAGCCTGTTGTTCCACCAATCTAACCAAGTCTGGTGCTTGTGTCTCACTCGACATTACAGTACCAATATTACATTAACACATGTTTTATTTTCCTGCCTCAGGGGAAAAAAAAATAGCATAATGTGCTAAAATGAGTCTCATTTACAGCCTGTAAGTGGTTATAATGAGCACTGTCCTGTATTAAATAAAAATATTAATAAAAAATACTGATGGCTATATCACAACACCTTAGAATTAGACTTTTTGAATTTTTGTATTTTACTTCGCAACAAAAAAAAATCACCCACAGTAGCATCTGCAGAGAAGAGCGATACCTGCGTTCACGTCGGAGTCAACCAAAGTCTCTTCAAAAGATTTGCCATTAAAGAATATCTAGTGGGTACTAATTACATGTCACCACTGTTCCCTCCTGCTACATGTTCTTGTTCTCCGGCAGACCAGGTGCGTTACAAACTCTGGAAAGCAGGTAGCGCCAAATCTATTTGTGGTGGTCCAAATGTATGTGAACGAGTGCATGGTAAACTTGGTGTTGTAGTAGCAATACCATGAAAATATTTACCATATTAACCAGGCATCCCCTAAAGACTTCTAGGGCGTGGCTTGCTTAAATAAACAGAAAGCAGGCTTGAGCAATGTCTCTTGCTACAACTTGAAATAAACAGAGTTAGCGGTCTTGTATGTATATAGTACACAGACACACAAGTTTTCATCCTCATCCCTGATCACTTTCCTGTTGTCATGGCGTCCTTCCAGTTCCGCTGCCACTTACAAAGCCGAGCCCGCGGGAACCAGTTAGACGGGCCGAGCGCAGGTTTAACCCACAGTCACCCTCCCCCCGGTCTGACTGTTGGCTGATAAGTAGCGCAGATCCTAGCGTGCTACTGCAACTACTCAGGAACATGAGACCAAAGGCTTCCCTACCTGTACAGCCATTTTAGCTACGCTCACACAAATACACAATGTAAACTCACATTATTTCATGTTCAAACATATAATGTATACTCTCTTGTTGTCACAACACCTTCTACCCGCCTTTTTTTTTTACATGTTATCAGCCACAACTAAGTTACAGTATGTTGTCCATGCTCAGTAGAACGATCACAAGGACATCCAGTGATTTGATTAGATTTGGCGCTACATGTTGACCCTCGTTCATAAACACATAACAGGACGATCTGGGAGTGGAGCTTGTCATTCCAAATCCGTACAGTAGGTTGCATCATGACTCCGCGTCTTAACACACCTGCTTTGCCAGTGAGTAAGAAGATGCAGCATGAGGGAATCAATTGAACATAGCGACTGTGTCGCTATACTTCACGTGCATTGTGACCCCAGGTTTTTCCTATACGAGCGGTATAGCTAATATACTTGTGAGACAGGCACCAAAACAATCACAAATCGCATTGTACAAAAACAATCGTTTTTTTTTTGTGCCCAACTGTTTCCCCAAGTACATTATTTTGGGTGTCAACGCATAAAAGTGACAAATAACATAAGTAACTTCATTTACAGTGCATCTTTGACTCATCCAATATGGCAGCGACGTTGACGTATGCCTCAGCACTTGATACGGCGTCTCGGTCTCCATCATCCCCCCCACTCGGCTAGGAAACACATTTATAACAATACACGAGCGTGCATCGTATGTCTTATTTTCTCTTACTATGTCTACTAAAAGGAGCGTAAAAGTGACTAGAGGGGTGTTATTTCCTGTCTAAAGGGCTCTAATAATGTTAAAGCAAAAATATTCCATCCACTATCTATACTGATTATCCTCAAAAGCATTCCACTTATCATATCATATCCTTATCATAGTTGAGTCTGGAAGCAATACCATAAAACCACCATAAACAAATAATTACTGCACTGTAGCTACAAATCCAGCAGAGGGCGCTGTCTCGACTTAATTCACTCATCTTTTTCCAGCAGGAAGATGCTCTGGCAAGGCATGATGTGTAACTGCATAATAGTGTAAACTGTATGTGTAATTTAAAATGTGTTTAATTACTGTGAGGTATATAATTGGGTTTAGAGCACACGTGTAAAACACAAGACCCAGGGGCTAAATTTGGGCCGCGGCACTGCATCATGTTGGACCTTCTTGCAGACCTTATGTAACAAAGTATTTAGCACAAAATTCACAACAATTCTTAATCAGGGTGCCAGATAAACACAAAAAGTCAAAATATTTGAACTTTACACAACTAAAAATGGCAGCACTTTAACTATTAAACTCTGTTTGTACTAAATAATACCTTAAAGAGGCATAGGACAGTCAAAAGTAATCAGTAAAAAGTAAAAATGTAGCTTTTGCCCAGACATTGGGGGAATGACGAAAAGGTGATCACTCAACAATAACTTTATTGAAACAAACAACTACGACAAAACAACCTCAGTTGGAGATCCACGGAATATCGGAAAGTAGAAAGTTCTCGCAGACGGAATAGACATGTAAAAATGTCCAGTTCGGCCCACAACCTAAAGAAGTGTTGTAGGTTTTGGCCTCCTGTGTGATTAAGTTTGACATCTCTGGTTTAGAGTATCAAAGAAAGCGTCATTGTGCCTGTTACTGCTAACGACGTGATTGAGGGTTTTTTAAGAAATGTTTTCTGGACGCTGTGCTTCTCCCAACAGCAAAGAAACAAATCCGTACACTTTTAACTACACGATTCTCAGGTGAAGTCGTCACCAGTGTTTACCCACCACTGGAACGGGCACAACAACCTGGAACAACTCAAATGGAAAAGCCCCTCCCCCGACAGACTGCAGCAGCAGTGTGTGGTGAACAAGCCATCACCACGTTCACACTAGTTCACACTAGTACACACACACACACACACACAAACCCCAGCCTTGCCCTGCTTGTGGTGTGTTCACTGACAGTCTGTCGACTTTGAACAGCAGCAGCCAGTGTCTTGCAGTCGACGTTTAAAAGCAAAAAAGAAGGCAACGTCCATCTTGCTTTGCTGTCATTTTACCGCCGCGCTTCGTGGTGCGTTCAGTGGCAAACCTGTTGCGTTCAGTGTCACGTTTTGTGGCTACTAAAGACGAACCGTGTACATGTTGTGTAGTAAATACACGGTAAAGAGCGATGCTTCCTGTTCTGAACAGGAGAGGAAAAAGAAGCTAGTGTGTTCAATGGAGATGGGGGGGGGGGGGGCAGCCCTTGAGAGACATGTGAGTCGTGATCTGTTCGACAGCACCGTTTCCAATAACGAAAATATGATTAACATGCAACTCGCTGGGATTCTGGCCAACCACAAACTCCGACACATTATGCTAGAATTACAAAAACTACAGAGGGATGTCGAAAGTGATATTTTATTGAAAGGCGGCCATTAAGAACATAGCCAGGTCCGTCAAAGACGGCAATTATTGCAAAGCAGCGGATCAATGGCAGGTTTTTCCTCATGTGGCGTACAGCTGGGGGAGGGATTTGAACTCCCCACTAAACAACTTTCACCATCGGCTCAAGTGGGAAAAAGTCCCGGCTAGGCTCAGAAGCCTGTCCTTCAGGGGTGACCTTTTCCATTTGGTATCGCCGCTGATTTTCCAATCAATCAGCTCATAGGGGCGACGCCTTTTTACTCATCGCCATTAACCTTCCATCTAACAGTCTTGCTTCAGAATCATCGCAGTATTAAAAAGGTAAGAGTTAACTTAATCAAACAAGTGTGCAATTTTGTATGCAAAAAGAGACATGGGTTGGGGTTTGGGGGAAGGGAGGGAGGGGGGCAGACTAAAAAAAATAAAAAAACAAAACAAGTCACGACGCAGCCTTATGCTCGAACAGGTGCTGCTTTCCTGATCGGAACACGCCAGAAAATGGAGGTGAAAGGAAATACATATTTAGAGATTAGCATGACATTCTAAAGTTAGCATCAAAGAAAACGTAGCTTCTTCAAATAAAAAGAAAAGCTAGGCTAGTAAAAGAAGCAGCAGCAGCCAGTCTGGTAAAACATGAAGAAGAAGCTAAGCTAGTAAAAGAAGTAGAAGAAGCTAAGCTAGTAGTAGCACTCACACCAACTGCCGCCGGTACGCCCCAGAAACTCTTTCTTCTCGGAATTCCACATAAATTTCCTCCAGCCGCCGTCGGTGTCCTTATTATTCCCCGACATGTTGACAACTCCCGGACACGATCCAACTTTTTCTTCTTTATTTTTCTTCAACCCTCCCCGACTCTTCTGTGCGCGGTGGAGGAGACGACTGCTGCTGCGAAAAGGACACTTTGAGCGCCCGCACCACCACTTCAAGCTGGTCTGTCTCTCTCTCGCTCTCTCTCTCTTTTTTTTTCAATTCGTCCTCTCTCCTCGACGAGCTCTCTCTCTGTCTCTCTCTCCCCCTCTCTCTCACTCTCACTCGCTCTATCGAGACCGACTCCGCCCGAAAACTCCCCTCAATAAGTATCGAAGAAGCGCACTAGCGAATCACGATGTCGCGCTTCTTTTGACGTCACATCAAGGAGGGGTCGCGTGGGAGGTTGGGGGGGTTTGAATGTCCTAAAATGTCTCTCGTAGTAGTTTTGCTCCATAGCAACCGGTGGTCGCTGACGACTGGTGACGTCACTGCCTTATATGGCGTCCGTTCGCTTACACGAGCCAACTAAGAAGAACATTTCACGATAAAGAGAGAAAAGAAAACAGTTTTCAAAACACTCTAAAAGAGGAAACAAGGGACACAGCCCTTACTTAGTATATAACAGGCGCGCCACTAGGTTCTGAGGACAGGAGGGGCTTAGCCCCCTGGAGATGCACAGGATATGAATGAATGTAGTTCATAAAAAAATCCAAATAACAAACAAGAACCGGGATATATATATGACTTTCCCACTTTTGGACATATTTACTTGAGATACTCAATTGTTTTAGGCCCCCATTAAATTTACACAAGTACACACAATCTACACTGCAAAACCGCTGCTCAAGCTCTGCAACCATTCTGTCCAGTGGACAGTGATCAATTATATAATAATCATTATTATATTATTAATTAGCCTATTATTATTAATACTATCATCATTATTCTTCTTCTGATTATTACTACTACTAGTAGTGGTATTAGAAGTAGGCTAGTATTTGCTTTCTTATTAGTCTGCTTTTGCCCCATTATGAAATTTAATTATGAGATTTAAAAAAAATCAATAAAAAATATCAAATTATTAAGGGGGCTTAAGAACATTGAAAAAATCTATAAAAAATATCAAATTATTTAGGGGGACTTAAGAACATTTTAGGGGGATTGAAGCCCCCCTACAATAGGCCTAATGACGCCACTGGTATATAAAAAAGCAATACATTGTGAATTCAAGATTTGCATATTGGCATAAACATGTTGCTGACATAGCTGGATTACCCAAACCGGAGGCTGGATCACATTGACAGGAAGGTACAGAAGTTGGAAAATATGGAGCAGAAACTAGAAAAGATGGATCACAACACGGACACCCCAATGCAGGAGGTCCAAGATTTGAATGTGGGGAACAATTAATTACAGGAGAGTAATGCAATACTGAGGGTCACCTTCAAAAAAACGATAATGAAAGCCAGAGTGCTCGTTGTCAAAAATATCAAGGATATGGAAAAATACAAAGGATTACTCCAACGTGGAAACATCAGTATGACACAAGATGTCATCACAAATCACAAACCAATTTTTTCTCTCACATCAGAAAAGACGGTCGTTATTACACAGAGGAGAAATACAATAATAGTTTTAACGTCGGCAACAAGTTGTCAATCACTCATATAAACTACAGACGCATGTACACAAATTGTGACAACATCAAACTATTTCAATCTATTTAATGAACCCTTCAAAGTACTTAATCGCAATTTCTGAAACTTGGCTGAACCAGGGGAGGAGTCGTCGCCCTATCTGGACCAACAACTGAACTATAAAGTGGTAAAGAACATGTCAACCGCCATTGACAATATTTTAGAATGTATTACCATTGACAGATCTCAATGGTAATACATTCTAAAATATTGTCAAGAACTCCAAATTCAAGGATAGAAATGTTTGAGGATTGGATCAAAACTACCTTTTCAGACTATAGTCAAAAAACTATTTTCATATGTGGAGACTTCAGACTTGATCTTCTGAATCCACACAATAACAAGGTCATTGATGACTTTATTGACACAATATATAGTTTAAGTTTGTTTACCAAAATCACCAGACCAAGTAGAATAACAGACCACTGTGCCACCTTAATGGACAAAATATTCACCAATGGCTTTGATAAGAATACCAATAGTGGCCTGCTAATTAAGGACATCAGTGATTATCCTCCAGTGTTCACAATTTACAACCATCATTATAAAAAAAGACTGAAGACTGTCCAAAGACTAGGTTCAGAGGACAGTGTCTACGCTTTCAAGAAGGATCTAGAAGACCAAAAATGGGATTGTGTACAGTGCTAATGATGAGGATGAAGCACATGAATACTTTCTACATACTTATATGAAGCTGTACGATGAGAACTGTCCCTGGAGAGAAATGTCCAAGAAGAAAAAGAAAAAAAACAACCAGCCATGGATGACAAAAGGACTTACCAATGCTTGTAAGAAGAAGAACACACGATACAGGAAATTTCATCATTCAACAGACTAAAACAGCAGAAAGCACATATAAGAGAAAATAATGCAAAATAAATTGACCACAATATTACAGTCGGCCGAGTGGTTAGCACGTAGGCCTCACAGCTAGGAGACCCGAGTTCAATTCCATGTATAAACATGCATGTTCTGCATGCATGTTTGCATGCGTGGGTTTTCTCCGTGTACTCCGGTTTGAAAGCTGCAAAACATTTAATATTTGTATGTTTTTGTGATTTGTGTCTACTCTTAATATATTTTTCTCTCTTTTTTTACGTTTGTGCTCTAATTTTCCTGTTTTTTTATTCAACATTGAACAAGCTGCAATTTTGTAATTTTTAAAAAATGTTGTAAGCCAACCCATGTAGATATCCTAACAAAAAAATAGCCTGCTTTAAAAAAAACAGCTTTGTGTTTTAAGTGCTAAAGGTGTATTATGACTTTTTACAACTTATTTTTACTTTATTATTATTTTATTACTTTTTATTTTATTACTATTATTACTTTATATAACTATTTTTGCTGTTGTTATTTTTTAATTTTACAAATATGTCAACTGTTGTCTTGGAATTGTTTCATAACATAATATTTTGACTTTATTTTTGACTTTTTTCCAACCTAATATTCCAAAATCGGTAACTCTATTCTTTGTTTTGTTCCTAGTACTGTGAGAACTATTGTGGAAATTATTGTAAAAATTTATATTTTTTCCTAATATTATTATCACATTATGCTAATAAAAATGTTTGTAATAAACAATAAACAATAAACAATTTAAAAAAATGTTTATTTAATTTTAATGTATTTTTGATGTTTTTGGTGCTTTTCTTGTTTCTTGTCAGACCGCTGACAAAAAAGTCAGCGACACCCCTGTCTTGTATTTATATGCGGTTAAATTGTCCACAAGTAAGTTTGTTGATATAAACGCGGGATAGGCAGTACTTACCCTGTGTTTTCTTGGATTGATACCAGAATTTGCAGTATCACCCAGCCCGAGCATGCCTATTTATGTGGTAAGCCCAGCAATGGTTATTTCCATGTGAAAACAAAATGGCGGTGCCTATCAACACATACCAGTAAAAGTACTTTTCTCTGAAATGTGTGCATTTGGGTCCCTCCTCACCCCTTGTTGGGTGAGGAGGGACATTATCCAGGAAATATGTCATTTAACGTAATATGGCTGCTTCTCCGTCTCCTTGTTGGTGGTGCTCACTGGCACCACCTACAGGTGTGGGGTGTTACTTCTCCTTTTGCCGCTTCATGTCTTGACATTAGCAGCTAATTCAGGACTATTTCTGTTTCTGTTCTGTTATGTTTTGGCTTTATTTTCACGTTTCCTTGACCTTGGTGTGCCCTCTGTAGTGTTTTAATATATATGGCCTTCCCGGTGTGGGCTGCTGTGGCTTTTTTCATTTTAACAGTTAAACTCATGGCTCACTATAAATTCCGTTCACAGTGTTTGTGCCCGCGAGGCTGTAACTTTCCACCTCGTACTTGTGTGTGTGTGTGTGTGTCGAAATATGGAAGTGGGATTTGGCCACCGAGCAATTGAAAATCAGACTACCTAGCTTTTCGAATCAGATTTATAAGGAGCACAGAGAGAAAGAGGAGGTGCGGGGGGGTTGTGTGATTTATGGCCTGATTAGCTACAGCTGTTCCAACATGTGCAACAACATGCAGCAGCCTTACACGGGCATGAAAACTACAGCGTAGAGCAGGTACACTTTCACCTTATTATTATTTCCCCATTCACATGGGAAGCAAACATGGCCGACAGCACTGACAGAGGTGTCAGTCATTGGGTGCGTCAACAACAAAGTGCAATTATTTACAAAGTGTTACTCCGAGTTCTCGGCGAGGTCACCTCAGAGTACGATCCTTGCCAAGTGCAAGCTGCTAAACCAGAACAGCCGCTAGGTCACACACACTTGCTTCGAAATGTAACTGCATTTAGATGTAGTGTGGATTCAAACCCAGTAGGAAAATACATACTGATCAAGCAGGTTTAGGCGTGTTTTTGTTTTATTTTTAACAAAGAAAAACATATTTTGAGGTTTTATACAGTATATACAGTGCAGTGAATTTAATATTAGTGTATTTTTAATATATATTTTCATATAATTTATTTATTTATTATATTTTATTATTTATGTATTATTAAAATAAAACATAAATTAATTTAATTTTTGTTTTAATATTATAAAAAAATTAAATATATTATTTATTTTACTATTATTATATTTATCTATATCTATCTGTTATGTAGGTGCTATAAAAAATGACATGGTTTTACGTTTATGTTTTTACATTTTTTATTTTAAAAACATTTCATTTATTATTATTATTGTTACTTTTATAACTATTATTTTACATGTCCGATCCATTTTACATATTTATTAGTTGATTTACTATGCAGTGCACTGGTTTTAATATTATTTTTTATTTAAAAAACATTTCATTTATTGTTATTATTATTAATATCATCACTTTAATTACTATTATTTTTGAATACATGTATTATTTGATGTAAGATGCAGTGTCATGGGTTTTAATGTTAATAATAACAATAATTTCTGTATTATTATTTTATTTTTCATCATTCATGATTCTAAAATGAATTAATGATTATTTAATATTTACTTATTTAATAATTAATCTAAATAGCACTGCAGTGATTTTAATATTAATTAAAAATATTCTATTTATTATTCTATTTTATTTCCATTATGTTTTTATTATTATTATTATCATTATTTATTAATTGATATGTAGTTCAGTGCAGTAGTTTTAATGTTATTAATAAAACATTATTAGTATTGCGCTTATTATTATTATAATGATCATATATAGATATTATATCATCATATAATATCATTGATATTATTGATATTATAATATATATAAATATAATATAAATTCATTAATTAAAATAATATATAATTATTGTTATTGTTATATTTTATTATTACAACTATAACTAATTTTTTTAATATTTAATTATTGAAATACTATTTAATTATTAATAAAGAAGAAAAGAAATAAAAAAGTTTCATGATGGTGACAGTTTGACTCTGGAACAGATGATGTCTTTGTAGAGAAGTAGATACACATTACACATTGTGTTAGCATGAAAACCCTTCCAAAGCACATCGAGTATTAGCATTGATCAGTCAGTCAGAAAGCAGTATAAAAATATCCCTGACATTAGCAGGAAGTCATCACAAAGCTGACAAACTGTCAAGTTTTGGAAGGAAATCAGACTTGAACATAGTGCAACAACAAAATGTTCCTTTTCAAGGCTTTGGAGTGATGTCATGTACTCCCATCTCACTTCCACTTGGTCACAAAAGAGGAAGCACTATGATTTTGCAAAACCAGAAGTAACTTTTTCCGATGTGGACTTCTGCTGTGTTTTCATGCCGCTCAAAGTCAACAATGTAACGCGTGCAGTGGTAAGGCTACTGATTTGGAGACGATAACACAGCGAGTGTCCCGCTGTTTGCATAGATCAAGGCTCAGCCAAGATTACCAGGAGGTGCGGCATTCCGAGATAGCTTGTGGACTGAATCTGGTATGCGGGAGTGCGAGCCCACCAACAATAGTGTGTCTATTTGGCCCACCGTGGACTTGTGCGGTCTTGGAAAAAGAATACTCCAAAACAATCGGCAATCAGCATTTTCTGTTACTTTTTGATACACGACCTACTGTATCTTCCGAATGTGAGTACAGGGGAGCCTCTGTTTTTGCAAGGCTGTTACATTTTGCAGAGAATATGGAATGATACACTCGAGAGCAAATTGAATACTTTGCTACGTGCAATATTGTACAAAATAGTAAGAAACGCTGATTTCCGGAACTCATTTTATTCTATCTTGCCAAAGTTGGATATACAGTAATCCTTTGCCACTTTGCACTTTAATTCATAAATCATTTTGTGAATTAACTAAAGCCAATTATAAGTAAAAAAGAAATAAATATTTTAGCAAATTGTGAAAATGAAAATGGCTTAATGAAGTCAAATACAAATATAAGTCATGCAGAAGACGCGTTCAAAGATATGTAGGTGTCAGTAATGTTACTTTAATGTTGGACACACAAGACACACAAGCACCAGACTTGATGGCTGCAACAACATGCATTATTGCAGGTTTGAATGATCTCAGGGCAGCATGGCGGTCGAGTGGTTAGCGTGCAGACCTCACAGCTAGGAGACCAGGGTTCAATTCCACCCTCGGCCATCTCTGTGTGGAGATTGCATGTTCTCCCCGTGCATGCGTGGGTTTCCTCCCACATTCCAAAAACATGCTAGGTTAATTGGCCGCTCCAAATTGTCCATAGGTATGAATGTGAGTGTGAATGGTTGTTTGTCTATATGTGCCCTGTGATTGGCTGGCGACCAGTCCAGGGTGTACCCTGCCTCTCGTCCAAAGACAGCTGGGATAGGCTCCAGCATCCCCCGCGACCCTCGTGAGGAAAAAGCGATAGAAAATGAATGAATGAATGGATAGGCATAACAATCCTGAACATAGGTTCCTGTTGCAGCCGTAACCTACGCCAAGATAAACCTCCTGTTCACCCTCCAATCAGCTCCCCCAGCACTGGAGCACAGTTACAGCAACGCACACAAGCACAAGTTATATTTATGTCATTATTTTCTATTATAATCCCTGCTATATTGGGTAATAGGAGTGTAAACATGATTATAGGGGTGTCATTTCATGTCTAGAGGGCTCTAATAATGTTAAAAAGCATATTTAAAAAGTGGTAAAAAGGTTTTTAACTTAATTGGTTGTTAATTTTGTTAAGTCTTGAAAATAAAACAAACCAAAAATACCATCATTTTTACTATTTAGAAAAAAAACCCCATCTTGTAAGGTGATGCGGCTAATTTCTGGCTAAAAACTAAATTTCCCGTTAAGCTTAGAGTGCAGCTTCAGGAAGTAGTGATGTGCTAATACCTTGTTTTGAAGTCATATTCAGCAATCTCTGACACAATTGAAGTAAATTTGATCAATTGCAGGATGACTGCAGCTTCTGTTTGGACTGCTCGGACCACCAACTGTTTCAAAAGGCTGGACCATTGCGTAATGAAGATGATAGCTCGTGCTAAATACCGAATTTGCCTGGAGACAAAAATGACAACAAAAGGACAGAGAGGCTGACAAAGTGTGTGAAAAAGGGATTATAAGGAAGTTGAATTGTGATGCTAAAGAAGCTGACTTTGGTGGTTTTAGTTCCCAGGAGGAGGATGAGGACTACCATGAATGACTTTTCTCGTAGGCTACTGTTTAACTAACGATATTACATGCACTGCTTCGAAAAAGGCATTTATTTAAAAAATGATTTCTGTGTAACATCTTTCTGCGTGGCCGCATGGTGGTTGAGTGGTTAGCATGTTGGCCACACTGTCAAGAAATTTGGAAGACCTGGGTTCGATTCTCCGCTTATAATAATAAAATATATTAGCCTTTTTTACTTTCTTACTTTGTTCAGATTATAGATAATCTCCGTCATCCTTTTCTCCTTGAACCTGCTGACCCTCATGAGGCGACAGGCTATGACCTTTGCCCTTTATGTGGCAGGCCTCACGCTGTTGCGTCGCCACACGGCGTCTATTGTCACGCCATCACATTGCACTTGTAGTTGTCAACCAGATATATATATATATATATATGGCGGCATGGTGGTTAACGGTGGTTAGCACGCAGACCTCACAGCTAGGAGACCAGGGTTCAATCCCACCCTCGGGCATCTCTGTGTGGAGTTTGCATGTTCTCCCCGTGCATGGGTGCGTGGGTTTTCTCCGGGTACTCCGGGTACTCCGGGTACTCCGGTTTCCTCCCACATTCCAAAAACATGCTAGGTTAATTGGCCACTCCAAATTGTCCATAGGTGTGAGTGTGAATGGTTGTTTGTCTATATGTGCCCTGTGATTGGCTGGCGACCAGTCTAGGGTGTACCCCGCCTCTCGCCCGAAGACAGCTGGGATAGGCTCCAGCACCCCCCGCGACCCTCGTGAGGAAAAGCGGTAGAAAATGAATGAATATATATATATATATATGTGATCAAGTGAAACTGCGATATTTGAAGTGCCAAGTAATGTGGACTCCAGTGACAGTATCTCCATGATACAGACGTATCCCTAGTCCAAGTCCAAGTCCTGATGCTTGCAAACTAACCAGCACCATCCCAACTGGAGGCGGGGCAACTCAAAGCTCCTGAAATAGTCGAGTGATGCTTCTTTTTCCAGGCAGTCACTGTGAGGCTTATCGGCCCTTCTCCTCCTCCTCCTCTTCGTCCTCCTTTGAGCAACCGTGACTGCTTTGTCCGAGCACGGTGATTTGTAGACGTTATTATGCTGGCCTTTTGGCCGGGATCTTAATTTTATCAGTGCAGCCCAATTAAACAGCAAAGGTCTGACGGGAGAAATGGAACCACGCTGAGTGACCTTTTGACATGCCGGCGGTGGCGCTTGCGCAACGCCTGCATACCAGAGATTGTTTTCTTTCTTGTGTAGCTGTTCATTCATAATTATTAGCAGCAATTGTTAGTCATGTTGGTCGCTTGTAGGAAATTCCTTGCTTATGCCAGAGGCGAAGTTGAGGGGTTTGGAGCAAAGTGTTGTGGACTGTATTTCTCAACCTTTTTTCAGCCAAGTTCCCACAAAGTAGAAAAAAAGCTAAATGAAAGGAAAGGTATACAAAACTGTGGTGAGACCAGCCATGTTTGGTCTAGAGACAGAGCCACTGAGGAAAAGACAGGAAGCAGAACTGGAGGTTGCACAGATGAGGATGCTGAGGTTCACATTGGGAGTGACCAGGATGGATAGGATCAGGAAGGAGTACATCAGAGGGACATTACATGTTAGAGGCCTTGGATATAAAGTCAGAGAGGCCAGACTGAGATGACTGGGACATGTCCAGATAGTGAGATAGTGAATATATTGGTAGAAGGATGCTGCGTTTAGAGCTGCCAGGTCAGAAGCATAAAGGAAGCCCAAAGAGGAGGTTTATGGATGTAGTGATGGAGGACATGAGGGTAGTTGGTGTCAGAGAGACAGGGTTGGATGGAGGAGATTGATTTGCTGTGGCGAACCCTGAAGGGAAAAGCCCAAAGAGAAAGAAGAAAACCGCCCAAACTAGAAAAAAGCATGCTGTAACTATCTGATTTATTCTGATTATTAAAACAGCGCTCATCTGTTGTGGTGGAGTTTGAAACATTTGGAAATAAATGCATTGACTGAGTGAGTTTGGACGATTTGTTTTCAAGCTCCCGAAATATCACATTTTGCACCGGTCCTGACACCCTTGCTAATGTTTGAGGTTTCATGCATTTTAAGGCCTCCCCCAAACTGTGTAGAAATGTATGGAATAGTAACAGCAGTAGTCCATCAGTGTCACCAGTAAACTTCAGGGTGCCATTTTCATCATACGCACCAATTATGATCAAGATCTGACCTCATGGATTTCAGTTAAAAGAAAATTGTGGCGAACCAGCTTGTCACCATGCCCCCCCCCCCCCCCCCCCCCCCCCCCATATCCAATAGTGTAGGCTAAAAATGCTTGGCAATTTGTCATCATCCATCCATTTGGTATCTGTGATTTTGACTTTTGCAAACTTTTAATAATAATAATAATACATTTTATTTGTATAGCGCTTTTCAAGATACCCAAAGACACTTTACAAAAGAATGAAGTTGAATAGAGCAAGTAAACAGAATAAAAGACACACCAAAATACAACATTCATTGGTTAGTACACAGTTAAAAAAGCGGGGCGGGGCACAGCAGTCACATATAGAAGGTTAGACATTAAAAACAGATTTAAAGAGGTGGGTTTTGAGTTGTTTTTTGAAGGTGGGAAGGTCAGGGCAAGCACGGAGTGAATGGGGCAAAGAGTTCCAGAGAGTGGGGGCAGCGATGGAGAAGGCTCTGTCTCCCCAGGTTCGGAGCTTGGTCTTACAGGGGAGTGCCAGGAGGTTTCATTTTGCAGTTTCATGCATGTTTAGGGCCCATAAAAATGCGCGGAAATGCAAGGAATTGCAACATAGCAGTTGTATCACTCAGTTCTTTTCCCTCTCAGTTGCAGTAAACCTACCATTAAAGTTCTGCACTCAACCTGTTCTGCCCCGCCTTACATTAGCATGACTGTCACAATACAGAGCCTACATCTTCATTCATTCATTTTCTACCGCTTTTCCTCGTTTGGGTAATTGCATAAAACGGTCAGAAAGGTCACTTCTTGTCATTTGGTAACAAATGATGAAAAGTCTCCATCACACACACACACACACACACGCGCATGTGTTGCTAAGTGCTAGCATGCCCTCATGGGACACATGCAGCTGCCATGGAGCTATTAGGTTTTAGGATGGAAGACACAGTTCCGGCTGCCTGTTCCTGTGAAGATGTTCTTGTAAAAAAAAAAAAAAAAGTCCATTACTTTTATTTATGGGATGTCGCCTTTCCCATCATCACCCTCCCCCTTACCTTGCATCATGTACGAGCGAATAAAAGATTTCATAACGATGGCATTGGGTCACAAGTCAAGGTGTTACATGAAATTTAAAGTAGCGAATACGCTGTCTGTTTGTGAAGGTCGCATGTAATAGGATTTGCCAGCAGTTTTAATTCAGTGTCAGTCGTGTACTGCAAGGGTGTCCAGACTGGAAGAGGCGAGGGCCACTCGCCAAGTTCCCCCAAACTAGAAAAAAGGCTAAATGAAAGGAAAGGTATACAAAACTGTGGTGAGACCAGCCATGTTGTTTGGTCTAGAGACAGTGCCACTGAAGAGAAGACAGGAAACAGAACTGGAGGTAGAAGAGATGCGGATGCTGAGGTTCACATTGGGAGTGACCAGGATGGATAGGATTTGGCACAAACGCCAAATATAGTTAAAGAATGTTAATTAAAGAACCCTTAAAAAAATTCCTGTATCCAGACGATGATCTGGATCACCTCCAAAATTTCATCACTTCTGTCGTATCCCGTTTCCGACAATTCCTGAAAATTCCTCCAAATCCATTCAAAATTTTTCACGTTATTTTGAACACAAACATACAAACGTGTGTCGAAAACATAACCTACGTGCTGCGCTTTGACGTGCGCTTGGCAGAGGGAACCTTTCTACTGTTTTTATTTTTTTTCCCAGCTATTTAAACTTTCTTCTTGTAAACTTGATTCTCGTAATTATCACTTTATTCCCATAATATTTTGACTTTATTTGTGTAATATTATAATCTTTTCCCAACCAAATTTTTCATAAAATTACAACTTTACCCGTTGTTTGCTTGTCATAATTGTATGACTTTTAAAAATTATTATTAATAACAATAATAATAATAATAGTAACATTATTATTTCAACTTTATGCTACTAAAATTACATGATTTATACTGAGAATATTAATTATTTTTTGTAAAATTAGGGACTTGGTTAGATCACAACTTTTTCTCCTAATATTTAGAAGTTATTCTTGTAAAATTACTGCAATTTTTGCTGTTTTTTTTTAGTTTTTTTACTTGTTAAATTTCCCCGGGGTCAATTTAAAAACAGCTAGAGGCCATACGTATATGGGGCTGCACTTGACACCCGTGGCTTACACTCTCAATCCCACAGCAGCTCTTTATGTTGATTGGTTGTTATCAAGCATCCTTTGGTCTCCATGACGACATAAAGAGCACCTTTTTGTCACCTTGATTAGCCAGGGGAGGAAGGCATTTGCTCTCTGAGTGATTGGACTCCCCCACTGCCAAGCCCACCACGCAGCATGAGATTATCTTCAAAGCATCCTAAAATAAAACATGTTCCAAAATAGCAAGTCAAGGAGTTCCACAAAAAAAAAACAGGGTGGGGGGCTGAAATAGCATTTATTTATAGACGCCACTGTCTATTTCAGGCCGTCTATTCAGAGCAGAGCCTTTGACTGAATGTAGAACTTCATTCATAACGCATGTGATTGTAACTAACACGCCCGGAGGCCATTTTGCCACACGTCACGTGACGGAGGCTGCACGCTGTGTTGTCATCCATCATGTGACGTGTTATTTACTGTCGTTTACTGAGACTTGTCGTCTCTGCGCCAATCCATCTCAACACCACTGAGCTCTTCACTCCATCAAGTCCGCATTAGACCCACTCACCCCTCGCTCGGCTGCCAAGCATGAACTTCAATCCATTGTTTACTCTTCTCATTTCAATTAGCTGAAGGCAATGAAACGCTAACTTGTGGAAAACTGACATAGCTGCTTTGGATACATGGAAATGTCACGTTACAATAAGTGGTTGCAGGGTCCAGTTACTGGTTTACTGTCACGTGTTCCTTTTGTCCAACAAAACAGTTTATATAGACGCTTTGAGAAAGGGGAACACATGGCAAAGATTGTTAACACGTGAGAGAGTTCACACTCCAGAGCCTAGTAAAGCATGACGTCAATATTTGAATTGCATGTCATATCAAAGTTCCGGAGTTTTTAAGGTGCCCCCCGCCAGTCATACTGACACTTGGCTTTCTTTTTGCAGTGTCCACCTTAAAATGTCCCCTCATCTCATGTATATGGCAGCTGGATGCCAAACATCTGGAGCTTTTTTTTTGTGGGGCGGGGGGGAGGAGGAGGGCTTTAAACCCAGGCAGCTGTGAGTTAGCGGGCCAGACAGACCGCTTCCTTCCTTCGACATGAATCCCGCTCTTGTGGCTCTGGCCTTGGCCCTGCTCGCCTCAGCAGCGGCACAGTCTCAGGACCACCATGACCACCAAGACATGGGTTGGGTCAACGGCTACCGACAGAGCTTCAACTTCCAGTGCCCGCATGGTGAGGTCCTGGTGGCCATCAGAAGCTACTTCAGTCAGAAGGATGGCTCGGACCGATTGTGGACGTTTGAGTGCCAGCCCACGCCTGAGGGCCTTGGCGCCCCCACCGACTGCTGGTGGGACGACATCAACCGTGGTGGGATGGAGTGGTAGGTACTTCTTTAACCTTTCCATAGAAGAGTAGTAGAATTTGTCTGTACGTTTCGTACCTTGAACTCACCTTTTTGGAATTTTGCAAGGGTCACTATTAGCACACAACAAATAGTGTGCAGTTTGTAGTTGTGTGAACAAAACATTACTGTTGCAACAACAATGGCAAATAACGCTGATACTTTTATGATCGAGCCTTGTTTGTTTGTGTGCTAGCTGGCGCCTTTGTCCTGTTTACTTGAGGGAAACAATTTGACTCTAACAACTAAATGACTAAACTTCAACATAAAACCTGTTTACAAGTTTTTTGCAAGCACCCATGAGTCACTTTGTCAATTACCTGCAAGTTTTTTCGAGCACCAGTGAAGCTAAGAGTTTTTGTCGCTTTAGCCAGTGAAACTTGTGTCTTTGTTGAGTACTCATGAGTCAATCAAAATCTTGGTCGCGTACCCTTGAGTCTGTGAAAGTCCAGTCTCTGTCGAGTAACCATGAGCCAGTGAAACTAGAGTCTTTGTCGAGTACCGGCGAGTAGTGAAACTGGAGTCTTTGTGAAGTACTCATGAATCACTGAAACTCTAATCTTGGTCGGTGAAAATGGGTTGTTGTTGTGTACCCGTGAGTCAGTGAAACTTGGGTCTTCTAGTACCTGTGAGGCAATGAAACTCCAGTCTTTGTCGAGTACCCATGAGCCAGTGAAACTAGAGTCTTTGTCGAGTCCCGGTGAGTAGTGAAACTGGAGTCTTTGTGAAGTACCCATGAATCACTGAAACTCAAATCTTGGTCGGTGAAAATGGGTTGTTGTTGTGTACCCGTGAGTCAGTGAAACTTGGGTCTTCTAGTACCTGTGAGGCAATGAAACTCCAGTCTTTGTCGAGTACCCATGAGCCAGTGAAACTAGAGTCTTTGTCGAGTCCCGGCGAGTAGTGAAACTGGAGTCTTTGTGAAGTACTCATGAATCACTGAAACTCTAACCTTGGTCGGTGAAAATGGGTTGTTGTTGTGTACCCGTGAGTCAGTGAAACTTGGGTCTTCTAGTACCTGTGAGGCAATGAAACTCCAGTCTTTGTCGAGTACCCATGAGCCAGTGAAACTAGAGACTTTGTCGAGTCCCGGCGAGTAGTGAAACTGGAGTCTTTGTGAAGTACCCATGAATCACTGAAACTCTAATCTTGGTCGGTGAAAATGGGTTGTTGTTGTGTACCCGTGAGTCAGTGAAACTTGGGTCTTCTGGTACCTGTGAGGCAATGAAACTCCAGTCTTTGTTGAGTACCCATGAGCCAGTGAAACTAGAGTCTTTGTCGAGTACCGGCGAGTAGTGAAACTGGAGTCTTTGTGAAGTACCCATGAATCACTGAAACTCAAATCTTGGTCGGTGAAAATGGGTTGTTGTTGTGTACCCGTGAGTCAGTGAAACTTGGGTCTTCTAGTACCTGTGAGGCAATGAAAGTCCAGTCTTTGTCGAGTACCCATGAGCCAGTGAAAATAGAGTCTTTGTCGAGTACCGGCGAGTAGTGAAACTGGAGTCTTTGTGAAGTACCCATGAATCACTGAAACTCAAATCTTGGTCGGTGAAAATGGGTTGTTGTTGTGTACCCGTGAGTCAGTGAAACTTGGGTCTTCTAGTACCTGTGAGGCAATGAAACTCCAGTCTTTGTCGAGTACCCATGAGCCAGTGAAACTAGAGTCTTTGTCGAGTACCGGCGAGTAGTGAAACTGGAGTCTTTGTGAAGTACTCATGAATCACTGAAACTCTAATCTTGGTCGGTGAAAATGGGTTGTTGTTGTGTACCCGTGAGTCAGTGAAACTTGGGTCTTCTAGTACCTGTGAGGCAATGAAACTCCAGTCTTTACCAAGTACTCCTGCAAAACTGGAGTGAAACTTGACTCTTCGTCGGGCACCTGTGAGTCAGTGAAACTGGAGTTCCGAGTACCCGTGAGTCAGTGACACACGAGTCTTCACTGGGCAGTGAAACTCCATCCTGAAGTGAGGACATGTGAGTTGGTGAAACATGCACCCATGAGTCATTGAAGCTGGAGTTTTCGTCGAGCACCTGTGAGTCAGTGAAACTTGAATCTTCGCCGTTCATGATTTGACCATGTCAAGCTGTAAAGGGTGTGAATGAACCCTGAGAAAGCTGGTTTCCACTGTGGAACGGCATGTAAAACACATCTGACATGGGACTTGTACTGTAGCCTGCCAGAAGTTTTGAGCATTAAAAAAGCCATCAGACAAGGAACAGGATGACTTCAGCGTGAAGAGAATGTGTCCTCTTTTGATTTACTGCCAGTTGCTCCCACTGCACAGATTCAAAATCTTTCCTTATTAACGCCACACCTGTTGCTGCTGCTGTCTGCTTCCATTTACACTGCTGGAGACGTCCGCCTGCAGGGAAACCACCCCGCTCTATGAGCTTGTATATGCCGTGGGCCCATGGAGGCCATGTTTCCATGACAAACGTCTGCACACGCTGAGGCTCCCCCTGCTCCCGCATCCTATTATTCCCTGGATGTGCCACTGCGACAAATATAAAATGCAGGAGCCAATAAACACAATGGTATGAAGGGAAAATGCATGTATTTGAATTGATGCACCTTGTCTTTGCAGGACGTCCACATGCACCCGTAACGGCCTGGTGGCGGGCGTGCAGAGCAAGTACTTTGACAGCGTTCTGGACCGGGAATGGCAATTCTACTGCTGCTATTACAAGCGCCGCTGTCCTTATGCCTGCATGTATGTCACATATATAAAATTAAAAAACAATAGAAAAACAAAATTACATTTGAACTAGGACAAAATACAATTGCATGCACATTGCATGCATATTTTAATGCATGCAATAGACCTGTAGACCTGTTGCATTTTTGAAACTAAATATAGTACCTTTTTATGGGCTGCAGTAAAAGGCCAAATGTGCATTTTAACTGCATTTTATCCTGAAAATACAATAGCATATTTGAGAGAGTATATTAAACTGCACATTTTAAAGTGGCCTTTTTTGTGGTCAAACAAAAAATATAAGGTAGTTTAATTGTAGATCTATTGTATTGTTGAATCAAAATACAGTACTTCCTTACTACCTTTTCATAGGGCACAATTGGCCATAATGTACATTTTAACTGTATTTTGACTGTTAACTGCATTTTAACCTGTAAAATACAATCGTTACTAAATGTAAGTTGGCTTAAGTTACAGTAAACCAAACTGTATGTTTTGGAGTGTCCTTTTATTGTGGCCGACCTAAGTTTAACAATTGTGTTAAACTTAAGTTTAACAATTGTGTTGGGCACAATAAAAGGACACTCCAAGCCATGCAGTTTGGTTAATAAGTTAGGCCAACTTAAGGTTAACGATTGTGTAACATGATTTGAAGTGGCCTTTTATGCAGTTTTACATGCAGTTTGGTTTACTGTAACATGTTTTGAAGTGGCCTTTTATTGTGGCTAACCTGTAAACACAACGTTAAACTCAAGTTGGACACTCCAAAACACGCAGTTTGGTTTACTGTAATATGTTTTGAAGTGGCCTTTTATTGTGGCCAACCTGTAAAACACAACGTTAAACTCAAGTTGGACACTCCAAAACATGCAGTTGTGTTTAACATGTTACAGTAAACCAAACAACATGTTTTGCGGTGTCCATTTATTTTGGCCAACCTGTAAACCACAATGTCAAACTCAAGTTGGACACTCAAAAATATGCAGTTTGGTTTACTGTAACATGTTTTGAAGTGGCCTTTTATTGTGGCTAACCTGTAAAACACAACGTTAAACTCAAGTTGGACACTCCAAAACATGCAGTTGGGTTTAACATGTTACAGTAAACCAAACAGCATGTTTTGGGGTGTCCATTTATTGTGGCCAACCTGTAAATCACAACGTTAAACTCAAGTTGGACACTCCAAAACATGCAGTTTGGTTGACTGTAACATGTTTTGAAGTGGCCTTTTATTGTGGCCAACCTGTAAAACACAACGTCAAACTCAAGTTAGACACTCCAAAACATGCAGTTTGGTTTACTGTAACATGTTTTGGAGTGGCCTTCTATTTTAGCCCACCTGTTAAACTCGAGGTGGTCACAATAAAAGGTCACTCTAAATGCATTTCGGTTTACTGTTTTTTTTTAAAGGAAACTTTTGTACTAATAGTACTAAAGTACTAATTGTACTTTACAGGTTAGCCACAATAAATGGCCACTCAAAAGTGTGCAGTTTAACTATTGTATTTTTAAACCAAAATACAATTTACAGGCAAATTTGGCCTTTGACCAATAAAAAGAGCTAGGGTTTGGGGGGTAGGTATTCTATACCAAGGAGTATTCTTTCCTCTTATGCATGCTAGCAGCACATCAAGAGTTTTTTTTAGGTACAGATGTGGCACAGAACAAACCTGCGATGCTTTTTGCAGGAAGACCAACGACATTCCGGAACAGTACCATGAGGAGGCAGAGTTGGTGGTTCCAAGCTACGGCTACTTCATCCGAGGAGCTCAAACCACTTTCAGCGGGGTGCTGAGGTCTGATCTTGACTTACCTCGCTGGTTTATGGTTAGTTTTGCCATGTTGACAGGATGTTGTCTCGGTCTTTCCTTGCAGGGATCGCCAGTGGAAGTACATTCTGTGCAGGATGACTGACTTTGACTGCGATTTTGAGAACTTGTAAAGGGGCATTGTTTTGCTTTCCGGAAAGACATCTGTATTTACTCGTTTACATGTGATTTTTAGATAACGGTTCCTGTAGTTTGCTGACAAGCACTGGCCTGTACAGGCCTTATTTACTCGCATGCAACATAGAA
Source organism: Doryrhamphus excisus (assembly GCF_030265055.1). Lineage (NCBI taxonomy): Eukaryota > Metazoa > Chordata > Actinopteri > Syngnathiformes > Syngnathidae > Doryrhamphus > Doryrhamphus excisus. The sequence goes on from NC_080470.1 coordinate 22,441,834, forward strand.
ACACAGTCATTAAGTTGAAGTCTTCCAGCACGACCTGAAAGGGGTTTTCCAAAGCAACACATTGAATCGGTCAGCCTACATCACATGACTGTCATGGCCGTAGAAAATGGTCGCCAACATTTTCATGCATCACAAAGCCATTCAGCAACAGCATTCAAGCATTCGTGTAGGAAACCTTCAAGGAGACTCATTTAGGATCAAGGAGTGGCAAATACCAACTTGGTTTTATGATGACACTGTGTGAAACAATTAAAAAGCCCCTTTCTCATTATTCACTGTTAGCTTTTCTGTCTTCAATGTGCCCACACCATACAAACGACACAGTTGGAATGCATTTCAAAACATCCTCTTAAAGATACTACTATGTACTGCAAGAAACTAAGCAATATTAAATGTCTAAAATCAAGGCACAAAACACCTACATTTGACTCAGGATATTTGTTTTTCCATGTTGGACCAATTTGCTTATTATCATAAGCATAATATATACTAGGCGGCACGGCGGTCGAGTGGTTAGCGCACAGCTAGGAGACCAGTGTTCAATTCCACCCTCGGCCATCTCTGTGTGGAGTTTGCATGTTCTCCCCGTGCATGCGTGGGTTTTCTCCGGGTACTCCGGTTTCCTCCCACATTCCAAAAACATGCTAGGTTAATTGGCCACTCCAAATTGTACATAGGTATGAATGTGAGCGTGAATGGTTGTTTGTCTATATGTGCCCTGTGATTGGCTGGCAACCAGTCCAGGGTGTACCCCGCCTCTCGCCCGAAGACAGCTGGGATAGGCTCCAGCACCCCCGTGACCCTTGTGAGGAAAAAGTGGTAGAAAATGAATGAATGAATGAATAATATATACTACAATCTTGAGAAATAAACAAAATACTGCAATCTGCCAACAGAGCAACGTTTGACTTGCCTAAACACTTTTGACCTTCATTTCAGATATTGAGTCTTCAGTAGTAGTCTTCAGTAATATTATTCATATCATCATTCAAGTCCAATTTTGCTCCATGTCGTGTTTATTAGCGCTATTGCACTCACTAAAGCTTCTTCCTGTTTACGTTCCTTCCACCAATAAGATACAATGGTGATGTCATGTGGTATGAACATGGGTGTTGTACATTACCGTACCAGGCAAGAAAGATGTGCCAATGTTTGACTGATGAAATACAGTAGTAGTTATGGAATTTTACTCTATAAATATTGACGTGTCTGCTAATATTCACTTTGTATTCTCAGGAAGTTGAATCAATTGCAAGTGGACTGCTCAGGTTGTCTTAGAAGACGTTCCTGAACATCATGCACAAAGACTATATAGGATAGCTCTTTTGTGAAAACAGTGAAACCGTACTCGATCTAGGGGCTACTGTTACCATAGAGACTTCTGATACACCATCCTCTCAGATTAGAACTGTCCTATCTAGTCTTCTATCTAGCATGCTGCTGAGATTCAAGGCCAAACCTTTTCTAAGACGACCTGAACAGTACAGCTGCAATTGATGCAATTCCCTGAGACCCATTTTGGGTCCTTAATCTGACTTTGGGAAATCCTGGTAGAGTTGAACCAAAAGGTCCAAAAGGTCCAAAAGGTCAGTTGAAAACCAAAGCAAGTTTTACATGCAGAAGATAAAGTGAAGTCATAAACAGAAAACTGGTTTTGTCAATTATACAAAAATGCGGGCTTACAAAAATTCCATGTATTTCTTTGTCTTTCCGATGCAACTTTTCCGAAATCCTTTGCCAGCGTTCCTGCTGCAGCGTGTGGTGTTTCCCACGTGATGTGAACTCACCGTGTGTTGGGAGCAACTATGGAAAAAATGAAGAGTCCCAAAGACAAGCCGATGCTTTGTTCACGCTCTCACGCTTGTTTAAGGCGGGACCGGCTCGCTCTCACTCCATTTAAGTGGACTGGGGGATAATGGCCGAGTGTGCTGGCTAAGGGTCCGTGGGCTCAGCAGGCAGCCTGGAAGAAAAGAGTGGCGGGGTCCGAGCCAGCTCCTTTCAGCGTTGTTTGTTTATGGCAGCTGCTGTCTTGAGGCTCAGGGCCAAACGCCACAGTCCCCTGAGCCACTGGCCCATGGCGAGCCACACGCCTGCTGAGGCCTCCCACCCCTGAAACCTTCCGTCCCTCAGTGAGAAGCTTCTCCTCCAGTACAGAGCGACTTCTTTTTGGAGGTGAAACCATGCCCACGCAACATGAATAGTGTCTAAAACAGGGGTCTCAAACTCGCGGCCCGTGGGCCAAATGCGGCCCGCGAGACGCTAGTTTGAGGCCCCCACCTTGATACCAAAGTTTAATGTTGAAATGACAACTTAAAGCTGTGTGCACACCGGACACAATTAACATGATTTTGCCCCGCCCATACTGTTACCATACCCTGTTACCCCGCCCTGTTTTGCTTTGGATTAGCAATGAAGCTAAAGGGTTATGACGCTGGGTACAAATAAATGCAGGAAATGATTTGGAATAAAACGGAAAATACACGTCAAGATAAAGCATCTCATCAAACATGTTAAAGTTACGGCGCTGCTCCGAGATGGAACTAAGTACGATGCTAACTTGCTAATTGGGTAAAATTATTAAGTTTCATTAATGTTCATGTTAAAGGTTAAATAACTGTTAATACTGTACATTTGAATCTGAAAAAAATCATTTCTCTACCAACTGTATGTGGTTTCTTACGTTTTTCTTATTTGCTGTTTTATTATTATTTTACTTATTTATTACTGATTGATTGATTTATTGTCTTTATTCTTAATTTGTTTGTTTATTTTTTTAATCTTATTTTGTGTATAGAAAAATTAAAAATTAAGATATTTGAGAACAGTGGAACGTTTTATCAGATATTTTGGTGTGGAAAACCGGAACCAAAGTACTGAAAAAGATTTTGACATTGAAGATTTTTTTTATTGATTTTTTTTTTCAGTTTTTAATAAATGCGTTTTGGGTTTTTTTTGAAAACCTGATGCGGCCCGGCTTCACCCAGAACCCCCAGGTAAATTGAGTTTGAGACCCCCGGTCTAAAAGGTTACTTCCACCAAGCACAAGAGATTGTTTTGATAGTGGTTGGTTTGGTAGATGCAAAAACTTGATACACATCTTGAGCATATTGGATTGTGCAGGTGCGCCTAATAATAAAGTCAAATATTGTTTTTTGGTTTTCTTCTGGTCCCCGGCAGCCAAACGTTTGTCTTTATGCTTCAACGCTGGCCGGCAAACATTCTGTTCTCATGCCGTGAGCTAGCGAGAGGCCATGTTTGGACACGGGGAGGGAGAGCCCGAGTGGGTCAGCGCCGTGCGGCTTGACCCTCTGACCTTTACCCCCCCCAAGAGGGGCTGCCTGTTTATTTTAGGGATCCTTTGGCTGCTCTTGCTGCATTTGGCCTCAAAAACAGCTGCCTCCTCGTTTCTCTCACATGCGACAACAAGTGCAGCTGTGGGCCAACCCGGACGCTTAGAATCCAGTCACAACAAAGTCCAGCATCTGGGTTTGTTGGCCTTTATTATAATTAGGGATCCTCCGATCGATTGGCCGCAATCCATAAATCCATACGTGTGACGTAGGATTGCCAACAAAGTGACGCGTCTTGTATTGATCTTGACACAGACTACCGACAAATCGATGCAACCAATTGCTGTTTGACTATTCTTGGATCTTTGTTGACACAATTTGCCAGTTTGTCACTGACTGTACCGTAACAAAGAAGTGGTTAGTTTTGAGCTCATTTTTTGGAATTCTTGGAATTGTCTAATCCAGGCGTCGGCAACCTTTACTATGAAAAGAGCCATTTTACCCAATGCCCACTGAAGAAAAATAGCCTGGAGCCGCAAAGCATATAGTATGTTTAAAACAACATTGGAGGGAATTTGGGGGTATCAAAGTAGTTCAGATAAGAAAAGACGAGTTGGAGTACTCTTGCTAGTATTGGAGATAAACTTACATACATAAATGTATGTGTAAACTACTGTAAACTTACCTGATTTGTTTACTCTGGCACAAAAGAGTTCCCATGCCGCTGTTTTTAAATGATTTCCAATTTATTTATTAGAATTGTCAAATAAGTATTACTTATTTTCCTTCATGTACTGAACTGAATAGCAGTCAGAACTCACTCAGGATGCATTCATGGTCTCAGACAAAGTTGGATTTTTTTAAAACTCATTACAAAAGACATGCATTTTCCCCATTCAGGTGTTAAAAAATATTCAAGCATTGCAAAGGGAGCCACAACAAAGACGCTGAAGAGCCACATGCGGCTCTGGAGCCGCGGGTTGCTGACCCCTGGTCTAATCTAAATCAGTTAATCCATGTGATTGGTATCGGTCAACATAGTTTCCACCAACTATGCCTCTTGACTAGCCTGGGAATGCCTCAGGATCCGCCGGAAGGAGCTGGACGGATCAGTGGAAGAAGCTGTATGGCTGGATGGACGTGAGCGAGAGGTTGCGTTTTTAAACACCATTGGTTAGCTAGCATCTCAGTCGGTCAATTAGTCGGTTGGTGGTCAGTCAGTCAGTACACCGATTAGTCCCACAGTTGGATGGTCAGCCAGTTAGTTGTGTTGGTCGCTTTGTCAGTCAAGTTGTTTGTCGGCTGTTCAGTCAGTTAGTTATTCAGTTAGTAGCCACGTATACATGGACCCAAATATTCCAATCGCATTTGGTTTATTTGCTCAAATGGAAAGAATGTAACCTTTGTATACACCTCATTCCCAAAGAAAAGTGCCAATCCGAATGAATTCTATATAATCTGATTCACAGGGTGGAATATTCCTTTTCCCAATCCGATTGAGGTATCTTGTACCAGCTCAAACGGAAAGTTGTCAGGGTGTGTTCTTCGTCATCATGTTTTTCTTCTTCTGTTCTTCTGTTTATTGGCGTTTGGCAAGCAGCTTTCGGTGTGCACTACCGCCATCTGTGGAACAGAATCGAAACCCTTCTATACTTTATTCACAAGTCCAGTTTTTTTTAAAAAAAGATAAAACATGTCCTGAGTTTAATTATAAAATATTAGCAAGATTGAAATTTATCCTTTCGCGTTTAAATTTATCCGGGTGCGTTCTTTCAGCGCATGCTCAGATATGACGTAACACGCAGCTACATACATTCTTCAGTTTTAAAAATGGAGGCAAGCAATCAGCACTGGACTGCTGTGGAAAGTTTTTGTTTTTGATCCAAACTAAATTTCAAGACTGGACGAATGAAAAAGTGGCAATTCGGAGTTATTCCAACAAGTGAAAAAAAAAACTCGGGGAAGCCGGTATCCAGTGATGTTGATGTTTACGTTTTACTGCACATGCCCCATTGACAATTCTGTTTGATTATAGCGGCGCATGTAGACAAGAGATTGGAATATTCCTTTCCATGGATACCATTGTTTTCGGAAAGGTCATTCAGAAAGATTCCATTCGGAAAGAGGAAAAACTCATGTAAATGTGGCTCGTTCACAGCCAGCCAGCCAGGTGGTTAGTTGATCAGTCAGTCAGTCATATAGTTAGTCGTCACCTTGTTAGTTTCTATATCCAGTGGCTATTTTGTGAGCGCTTTAGATCCCCATTCCATTTGGCAATGCCTTAGCTATTCTTCCTGGGTTCCGGTTAGTGACAGGGCTTGAGCAGTTTGCATAGCTTATATAACTGTCCATAAAATCCATAAACTGACAACCTTTGTGAATTTTAATATAAAATGACATCAGGGCGTTGGCAAGCTTCTCTCCTGGTCCACCCCGCATGCAGCGACATGTGCAGAACACTGTGTACATTATGGATCAGTCCTAATGGATTGTGGGAGGGACAGCGGGAACGTGTGCCAGCCTGTGTGAGGCTGAGTGGGCGCAGCGAAGGTTAATAAGGTGTCTTCTCCACTCCGCTCGTTTCTCGTCACTAATGTCATTTGCATGCTGCCTCTTCCTTCTTAATGGTGCTCCACTGGAGAGTCACTATGGGCTCTGCAAAGAGTGAAGTCACTCCAGCTGTGAACAAAAATGTTTGATTTAACCCCAGCGCACCCTAACAATTTGTGTTTCAGCGACTGACTCGTACTTCCTTCCATCCAAATTTGCTGAAACACAACCGTGGTCGTGTGTACACGCTCCACTCATGCATGTCCCGTGATGGCAACTATAGGGGTCCAAGTGGAGATTTAGTATGAAGAAGAATAACAGCCTGCTCCCTCCAATGCTGTAAAGTGAGCTGGGTGACCTTTGTGGTTCCCAGCCTTCCCTTTGGCGCTCTCGCTTTCCCTGCGTGCAGCAGCGCAACCCGAGACAAAAGCGTCATTATTGTTGCACTTGGATTCTCTAGCGGTGGGGAGACATTGCAAAATAAATGAGATGCTTTATGGGCTGCGGTGAGCAACAATTGACTGCAGCTCGGCCAATGTTTGGCCTCATTTTCCACTCATTCTGTGCCAACATCTCCACCGACTCCCTCGTTGGTCAGCCCGGTCCTGCACTTTCCTGAGAGCGGGAACGTGGAATAAAGTGGCAAAGACACACTAGTTTGTGTGTCCAGGGGTGAAAGTTCAAAGCACTGATGTGGAGTTAATCTGACTGTCAGACAGAGACCCGGCCAGAGTGCTGAACAAGGCTCTGACAGGATTGTGCCACACAAAACAGGCTCTTCTCGCACCGTCAAGCATGTGCTCATGTCTGAAACCCTATCCAGTGATCCCAAATCACTCACAACCAAACAATACTACAGCGTGTACACGATGAACTGGACATGTCTACATTAGATCTATAGGGGTCTATGATGTGTAGGGTTAGGGTTAGGGTTAGGATTAGGACGGTCCGGTATGTACTGTTTCAAGGTCACATTTCAAACAACAACTAAATGTGTACCTTGTGGGACCTCAGTACGCCTCTGTACCAAACCGAATGTTCCCAAAAAATCAGACTGTACCATAGCACATTACCATTCATTTGTACTCCAGAAGTAAACCTTGCACTTAAGTCTTCTGTAGATAAACGTAACTGTTCTTAAAACAGAAGAGTGTCACTTTAATCTCACCTCCAGTCGTCACCACTGTTTAGTCTTTCAAGCGCAATCAACTGTGACCGGGCAACAAGTAGCAAAAACACACACGTGTTATCACAAGCAAGCAGATTAAGAACTATGCTAGACTAGCCTTGCTAGTGCTTTGCATTGTTCCATTCAGAGTAAAGCGTGTTCACTGTGTGTTTGAAAGAAAGATAAGAAACCTTTCATGCTGCTGAGTGCTAGGACTTTCTGGTACATAATAGCAACTGGAGCTTTTTGCTTACATGTCTGAATAACATTAACTTGTGTATTTGGTAAATAATCATAATACCGCAACACTATTTATACCAAAAAGTATGAAAAATAACCGACAAAAGCTCATAACTGATGTTGGTATATTCCATATTTGACGTTTTTTCAACAATTTGAAATAAGTCTTTGAATAAGTCTGTGAAGAAATTCAGAATGATCAAACTTACTTTTTTTTCATATTTACTCTACACATGTTTACAGCATTGGAAAACATTAAGAATTTTTGTGTCATGTTTGTCCTCATATGGAAACCATATTAAAACCAACAATATATTTCCCTCCCCCATCTTTTTCCATTTTCAAACATTTTTCAAAAAGCTCCAGGGAGCCGCGGGTTGTCAACCCCCGCGCTAGGGCCTCGGAAGAAGGTTTTTGAGAGCATCTTATTTTGCAAAAGCAGAGCAAAGAATTGAGGAAGATGATGGTTTTATAAAATCACGTTTGGTACGCTCGTACTCGACCAGAGACTTCAGTCACGGTTACTCAACCAAGATTCAACGTTCACCGACTCACAGTTACTTGACGTAACAAATACTTAAGTTCACTGACTCACAAGGCACTTGACAAAGACTCGAGTTTTGTTGACTTATGGATACTCAACAAAGACTTCAGTTTCACTGACTCACTGGTACTCAATGAAGACTCAGGTTTCACTGACTTGAGGCCGCTCGAAGAAGACTCGCATTTCACTGACTTGGTACTCAACAAAGACTCGAGTTTCATTGACTCACTGGTGCTCGACGTGTCTAATGAAGACTTGAGTTTTACTGACTCAAGTTCCGCTGACGTACATCCACTCGAAGGAGTTTCACTGCCTCGTGGGCACTGGAAAACTCAAGTTTCACTGACTCATGGGTACTTGATGAAGACTCAAGTGTCGCTGGCCCACGGGTGCTCAACAAGTCTAACAAAGACTGATGTTTCACTGACTCATGGGTACTCTAAGAAGACTCCAGTCTCACTGACTCATAGGTACTCAAAGAAGACTCAAGTTTCACTGACTCACGCATACACAACAAAGACTCAAGATCGAGTCACAGTCATGAGTACTCGACAAAGACTTTGAGTATTACTGACTCAGATGAACTTGAAGAAGACTTTCACTGATTCACACGCACTCGAAAAAGACTCCAGTTTCACTGACTCATGAGTACTCGACAAAGACTTGAGTTTTACTGACTCATAAATACTCAAAGAAGACTCGAGTTTCACTGACTCACGCATACACAACAAAGACTCGAGCTCGAGTCACAGATACAGGGCGAAGACTCACAATTTCATTGACTCATGAGTACTCGACAAAGACTTTGAATATTACTGACTCAGATGAACTTGAAGAAGACTTTCACTGATTCACACGCACTCGGAAAAGACTCCAGTTTCACTGACTCGTGAGTACTCAACAAAGACTTGAGTTTTACCGACTTATAGATACTCAAAGAGTACTTGAGTTTAGCTGACTCACTGGTACTCGACGAAGACTCCAGTTTCAGGGACTCACAAGTACTCGACAAAGGCTCAAGTTTCACTAGGCAGCTACAGCTCAGCTGCAGCTAGATAGATGTGTCATGAACAAACCACTAAAAACGACCTGACTGACGGATTCTATGCTTGAACTCTGTGATTGGTGACCGAAGTTCCAGATTCACTGGTTGTGGGGGACTATTTGCGCATATGCTTTGTGACAAGTGACTCGAGTGCTCGATTCATTTCAGTAAGTGACTCATAAGAGCTGGAGTCAGTAAAAGGAACAGAGTTTTCCATCACTTGGGTTTCCCCAAACAACATGTATTTTCCCATCCCACTAGGATTTGTATGTAAACATGTGTTATCCCAGTAATACTCATTAAAACCCACTGAAAACGGTTATGACACAAGCACAGCTCATTGTGAGCTCTTACATCACCTGCATAGCTCGTTGGACGACCCCCCACTTCCCTGGCAGCGCTGAAATCCCACCACATGAGAAAAGATCAACACAACAAAACCTCTTTTCTCACGTCCACTCTCTCTCTCTCGCGCTCTCTCACGACTTCTGGCGTGTCATGGAAAAGTACTCCAGCAGCAGCAGTAGCAGACGGCGGGAGCCGTCGCCAGCCTTCTTTCGCTGGCCTTGGTCGCAGGAAGATCCTGATAATCAAAAAAGATAAAACGGTGTGCGCTCAGCTAGTTCCCCGGCAGGGTCTGCCCTCTGAGAGGCAGACGCCATTATCTCGCTGGTGAGTCTGGGGCAATCGTGAGATCGTTTTACTGCCTTCTAAGCTTGAGCGGACAGCCATTAGAGTAACAGGCCAGGAACAAGATTACGTCGCTCAAGGATTCCAAATGTAGATTGCAAATTTAGACCTTGCGGGGCTCTATGCTTTTAATACATCACAGCGAGAGCAAATGTGGAAATATGGAGTGTGCACTCGAGCTGGGACACAATACAGCACGACTTCCGATGCCTCAAAAGAATAGCACAATTTGGAGTTCATCATTGTCTGGAAAAAGTAATCGAACATTAAAAATGTCAGCGTGACTAATGCCGTTATTGTTTTCCAGTAACTGTTAATGCAAATCATTCAATACCCCCTAGCGTTTTGGTAGAGAATTGCAAGTACAACAAATTAGAACCAAACTATTTTACATATTTGGATGTTTTTCAAAAAAGTAACACATAAATGACTTTGCCTGGTAAATAATTACATTTATGAATTGTATTATGAATTAATTTACTTCCTTTTTGGGAAAGTAACTAGTAGTGCTACCAATGCCCATCGCTCCTCGCCATGACGAGTAATTATAACTAACTGTAACAATTTTTTTTTTTTTCAAGATTGCAAATCAGTTCCATGAGCATCTTAAAGGGGAACTATTATGTGTGTTTCTCGACTTTGTATTGAGTTGTGGACTCCTATAGAGCAGCTACACACGATAACCAGCACAGAAAGCTAAATCTTCCTGAATCTGCACCTATTCCATTTGTATTTATTTGGATTCCATGCTTCCCGTGAAAACGGTCTGTTTTAATTTATTCCACTCACGGCCTGCCTCCAGGCACGCCCACTCCGCTGTGGTTGGTCACACTCCCGAGTGCTCAGAAGTGTTGTCCCGATAACTCCCGAACCCAACTTTATAGGACTTGATAATAAACTACAATTTATCTTTTTTTAAATGTCTGCTTTTAACATACGTACAGCCATATGTGTTGGATCCCGTATCAGGTCCGGAAGTAGAGATTTGACAGTCTGATGTTTCTCAAGAAAAGAGGTTATTTCAAGATGTTGCTCAATGGCATGTAGCTTTAGCATTTTAACGTTTTCTACAGCATTTTTTGTAGGACTACTAGTGTTTAAAAAAACTTGGTTACACCCACTGATTGTGGTGGGAAATGGATGTTAGCAACTCCAGACTTGGTGAGCTTGTAATCTGCACCCCACTCCCTGTATGCACACTCTATAATGCTACACAGACAAGTGCTTTTGTTCCACTTCATGACACAAAATAAACACAGTTAGGACACCGTTATATAAACTGTTATTTACTGCTTGCTCTTCTGACTCTTCCACATGACCAAGTAATGTTGGAAAGGCGTAGGGCTTCAGCAAGTTTGTCGGCTAGTCCAGCTGCAAAGTGGCCCATGTTCACAAAACAGTCCAAGGTGAAATGCCGTTGACAGATTAAAAATATTTGTCTTTTGCTGGTGGTAGAGAATCAGGAACTACATAACCACTTGTGCCTGATGTTTTCCTCATTATGAATTGTAAACAAATGTAGCTTTCCCTCACACACGTAGAAACACTTCCTGGGAGACATTGCTAACACCGTGAACAAAACGGGACACCCTCTCTCCTGCTAGCATACACACCCCGGGGCTTACCCACACGTCGTTTAACCACTGACCCGTATTGTGGCTTAGCCAGGACCTTGTCACAACCTTGACCACTAAGCTTCAGCCTTAAATGAAGCAAACAGGACTGGGCTGAAAATGGATCCCTGTGGAACACCTGTCAACCCTTTGCAGCATCTACTGTACACTGTGAGCAGAATACAGAGCAGAGCACATCAACCTCTACAGATAGATAGATGGATGGATGGATGGGTGGATAGATAGATAGATAACCACTTCCTGGTAGCAACCATAATAAACTAAGCTAGTCATAGGAGCATCACTTTCGTTTTCCTTGTTAATTCATTACAAAACCGAGGCACTCACTCACATGCAAATCTAATCAATGTGTTCCAGAAACCCGCAAATATGAACAAAAAATACATTTTATTGAGAGTGCTTTAAAACAGTGCAGCGAGTCAGCTGTAGTTTGTTTGGCCACTTGATGCGTCAGAATGCTACAGTACAGGGCAAACAAACTAGTTTGTTACGTGCAATACTGCAAGAAGACAGTACGAAGACAACTAAGACAGTGTACAAAAACTGAGGCCTAATTTTAATGAAAAGTTATGACAAAAAAATAATCATGTGATAACTAGGGTGTACAAAACTGAGGTTTGACTGTATGTAAAAAAACACTGTTGGTAGCTGACCTACTGCTTCGCTGACCTAATGTACATTCCCAACAAAAAAGCTGAGTCGACAGTCAGTCAGAGAAGTACTTTTCCTGTTTTAAAGCAGGAAGGTCTTTCAGTAACAGCAAATGTGCCATCAAACAATACCACTAACACAAAGAAATAAGACAAAAACTGTTGACAAAACGCTCTGCCAAAAAAAAAACACTGAATGACCTCCCCTGGGAGTGAGTTATCAGCATGGTTTGTCTTTGACTGAAGCATATTTGACTTGTCTGCTTTGGTATGCGACACATGGATGAGCAACAAATGAAACACCCTCCCCATCTCCGTGCATAATGTGACGAATGGCTTCCAAATTAAAGCAATAATACACTGCCCCCAGTGGCCGCTGTGCTGTTGAGCAGCAATGACACAGTACTTTGTTATTCATTCCATTTTCTTGCTTTTAGCTTCAAGCTTATCATTTAAAAGAGGAACAAGGACAAAAGCTCTGAAGCCACTATGTGAAATGTGTCTGGAACTGCTGATTGTGGCAATTTGGAAACATCAAAAGAGAATTCATTGTTTTGCTTTGACACCTTGTACAGTTTATGTTGTATGAAAAAATTATGTTACAAAAGTGATGACCTTTCCAGCCTTACGTGTTTATATGCAAACATCAATTCATCAGTCTTAGACAAAACTTGTTTTCTTTCCTTCCAAGAATGTTCAGTGTACTGTGGAGCTAAGGTGTAGTGTTTTTGTAATTATCAAATACAATTGTGACTTTAGGCGGCACGGCGGTCTAGTGGTTAGCGCGCAGACGTCACAGCTAGGAGACTAGGGTTCAATTCCACCCTCGGCCATCTCTGTGTGGAGTTTGCATGTTCTCCCCGTGCATGCGTGGGTTTTCTCCGGGTACTCCGGTTTCCTCCCACATTCCAAAAACATGCTAGGTTAATTGGCGACTCCAAATTGTCCATAGGTATGAATTTGAGTGTGAATGGTTGTTTGTCTATATGTGCCATGTGATTGGCTGGCCACCAGTCCAGGGTGTACCCCGCCTCTCGCCCGAAGACAACTGGGATAGGCTCCAGCAACCCCTCGTGAGGAAAAAGCGGTAGAAAATGAATGAATTAATGAATTGTGACTTTAATTAACCTATAGTGTACCTTTCAGTGACATCTTAAAGACTGTCCTTAAGTCACCTAAAATATGTGTTTTTGTAAAGATGGCAGATAATGAAGCGCTTTTGATGAAATGAATGTACATGTTTACACATCGACAATTAAGTGTCAAGACACTCTTCAACTCAGTCATTCTTCAATGATTCCAACACGGGTGATTTTGTAAACATTGATCTAACTTCAAGTTTGGTGTTTTCGTAAACATCAAACACAGTGTGCATTCTTATAACTTGGAAATCTATTTTGTCCTTAACTCACCTGAAGTATGTGTTTTTGTAAACATCGCAGATCATTTACTGCCTTTGATGAAAGTAACATACATGTTTACGTACACAAGTGTCAAAACACAGAAGACAATCTTTGATTGATTGAATAAAGCCAGACTTTGATAAACCTAGATTACCTTCTTGTAAAAGCTTCATGACGATTGTTGTTGTAAAGTCTTCAACACGTGTTCCTGAACTCACCTAAAATATGTGTTTTTGTAAACATCGCCGATAATGCGATGAAAGAAATGTAAAAGTTTACCTACACAACAAATATTGTTGACATTTAGTGTTTTTGTAAATTTGAAAGACAATGTAATAATTCTCACAATTGTTTTATTAACATCCTACAATCATAAAATATTGCAAATGTATAAAACAAAAATACAGAGTCAAAACATCAAAGAGTTAACATAAGGAAGAAGTCGACATACATTTTTATAAATACTGAAAGACTGTAAGGGTCTTGGATGAACCTAAAGTACACTGCGAGATTCCAAACAAGCTGTTCTTTGTACTAATAAATATTGAAGTCATTATCTTGACCTCATCTTTGTGAGATTAGAATATTCAAACGAGCTGCCAAGTCAATGACAAGTTGCAATATTCTGTACTTATCCGAGATAGCTTTATCTGGAAATACAAAGTGCTTCAAACTGTTGAAGGGATAAGTGTGTAGAAATTAACACTTATCTGTTAGCTTGCCTTCTGTTTGTTTGTGTAAAAGCAGGCCCTAATGATCTGTTTTCCATCTCTCACGAACACGTTGGCAACATGTAGACTGTGTAAACATCCCTTTGCTTGCTGAAACTGATGTTTACACACCTAATGCTACCTACCTGTATTATATTTATTGAATTGATACAGTTGGCCAACTTTAGCTAAACATTTACACAAAATAATAACGACCGTCTCCAATTGAATAACCCTGTATTAACCTGTAACAATATGTTTACAATTGTGGTTGTAATTTGCAGTGATGTATAATTATATGCATTACTTAAACGTACCACATTATCTTTTCGCGCTGGTTTATAAAACAAGCGTTGTACCATGGCGCCCTCTCATGGTATATTATTGTGATGTTCACTTCCGCCACCACTGACGCAATATCCGGTGGTGCAGCAGCCATTTTGTCTGTTCGGGCACGTCTACTCCGACGTTTAACAAACTGCCGTTCCACCTTGAGAAATATTCCGAAAAATAGTCACGATGCCTTTGTTTAAAGTTTTATGTTAGCATAATCTGATAATATAATAATTCCGGGTCCGGAGAGGGGCGATAAAAGCCAAAGTTAGCACGGTCCGCATAGAAACATGTCGTGTGAAGAAAGCTACTTGGCCATCATTCGTTATCTGACGGATGAGCACGAACCTTACGCCCCGGGCACTCCGGGCAACACCAAGAGGAAGATCCGCAAGGCGGCGGCCTGCTATGTGGTGCGGGACGGGACTTTGTTCTACCAACGTCGGCGGAAGGGCCAGGATGCATTCGCGGAGCTGGAAGTGGTGCTGCAGGACAGCCGCAGGAAGGAACTGATCAACCAGTCGCACATCCTCGAAGGAGGGGAGCATCTCAACCAGCAGCTCACCTGGGAGTCCATCTCTCAGAAGTACTGGTGGAGAGGTAAGACCCGCAGCTACAGCTTCATAAAAAATATCGGAACCATCTAAAAGGCCAGTTATTGCTACGAGGATGAAAACGTCATGCTTGCTTGTTACATGGAGGCAACTTGTCGTCACAGCGGCACACGCTGACGCCATCTTGTGGCCAGTCGAGGTAACGCGCAGGTATCTGTTGTGCTTGTTGTACCTGTACTTGAGACTCGGGAAAATCAACATTTTCCTTAATTGTAAAAGCAATATACCACACTTTGAGAACATTTTATTATTTTAATACAATTGTTATTCAGTGCCATCATTATTCATGCATTGATGCAACATATACTATACTATAAAGCACCTATAAAACAGTTCTGTTCGAATAGTGGGGCCTGCTCCTCTGGGGCAAGGTGGGAGGACTTTCAGCACTGTCCTTATTCATAACTGAATGATGCTGGTGCCAGCAACTCATACAGTAGTTTGTACAGATATATACATGCATATTATCAAATTATCTTCCTGTTTCTGACATCTTAAGGTATCCTGAAGCATGTGAAGGACTACATCCGAGAGTGCGGTGACTGCGTGCATCGGCGCAGCACAGATGAAGGACCAGGGCGGGGAATGTTTGGCCGCCCAACAAAGCGCAAGGTCGCCGATGAGGACGGGGAGGAAGAAGAAGAAGAAGACTTCGATGATGGCCTGTTTTTTATGGACCCGGCCGATCAGCACAGATCCAAGCTGACAAAGAAGCAGGAGCTGGTCTTTGTAAGAAAAATTGGATATTTTATGTCTTTTCATACGGAAATCGACCAATCATTCAGTTATTGTCTTCCAGGTGAACAGCACAGGTGAGGTGAGTCAGTTCCTGTCCCAACATGGACAAACGGTGTTGGCCAAGCTCAACCAGCAGCGTCTCGACAATAAATTCTGTGACATCACGCTGCTCATCGAGGGCGAGGAGTACAGAGCGCACAAAGCCGTGATGGCGGCGTGCAGTGAGTACTTCAATGAGCTCTTCTTTGAGAAAGGTGCCGCCACCACACATGAAGCCGTGGTGGACCTTGCCGGTGAGTTTTTATTTTTGAGCGGCACCAGCGCTCCATTTGACTCACTGTGGACACTCCCTCCTCCAGGTTTCACCAAAGACAGCTTCCTGCCGCTGCTAGACTTCGCCTACACGTCCACGCTCACCTTCAACTTCAGCATCATGGCGGAGATCGCCAACCTGGCTCGCCACCTCCTGATGGCAGAGGTTCTGCAGATCTGCGAGCTGGTACACAAGCAGGTAGAGGAGCGGCAGCTGAAACTGTACAAGAGAAGGGACGTCCACGCCACGGTGGCGTCTCCTCAAGACGCTAAGGATGCAGGCGGCGCTTACACGGTCACCATTCAGAGCGATGGCAGCGCCGTTGTCACCCACACGGGACTTGCTGTGGCTGGCGAGCCGTTCACCATTGTGACGCCTGCCAGCACAGAGGAGCCTGTGGCCGTCACTGCTCACACGGTAGAGGGCGCCACGGTGCTGGAAGGTGAGGGCGGAGAGACACTGACACTAATTGCGCACGCCAGCCAAGCGGCGCTTATCCCTCGCGAGGATGAGGACGGGGAAACCATGACAGTGGTCACCCACAGCGGACAGTCGGGCAGCAGCGAGTCCTTCTGCCTGGCCATTGATCAGCCACAGGCGGCAGTGGCGGAGGCCTTTCTTTTAAACGTGGAGGCGGACCAAGCCAAGCCCTCAGAAGTCACCCCGTCTGCCGTCACCCCACCCGAGGTACACACCCCGGCAGCAGTGGAAGGCTCGGGCACCGAGATGTTGGCACCAGCACCAGACCAGCTCGCTCCTCCTCCCCAGAAACGTAAACGTGGACGGCCGGCCAAGGTGAGAAAGGAGATGGAGGTGGAGGTGTATGTGCCGCAGGAGGAGGAAGACGAGGTGAGAGAAGAAGAGGAGGAACTATCTGCTGATGGAGACAAGCCAGAAGCGATGTCTGACTTAAACAAAAGGCGCCTGCGCCATCGCTCCATCGCAGAGGGGGGCTATGCTCGCTTGCATATGGGCCTGGAGGATGACGAGGAGGGAAAGAATGTCACAACCCCCCCACCGACCCCCACCCCAAAGGTAAAGACATCCAAGTCACGGAAGACTTTAAAAGGCTTATTAATGTGTTATTCCGGTTAGGAAGCTTATTATAATGAGTCAAGTGTTTCCACAGGACTGCAATGTATTTGTGGCAGTGATGTGGAGGGACGCGATGTAATGATCTATAATTGACCCTGACAAAAGTGAGGAAAAATAGGAAAAGGAAAAAAAATGTTGTATGTGTTTGTGTATTTTTCTTCTGTTGCTTTTTTAA
Source organism: Doryrhamphus excisus (assembly GCF_030265055.1). Taxonomy (NCBI): domain Eukaryota; kingdom Metazoa; phylum Chordata; class Actinopteri; order Syngnathiformes; family Syngnathidae; genus Doryrhamphus; species Doryrhamphus excisus. Next base: position 22,459,026 of record NC_080470.1, read on the forward strand.
TGGCAGTGCTGTGAGTACTTTTCAAGGGGGGGGGGCACAGTAGCACTCGTGACCTGTTGCAGTGGCCTGTTCCTCAGTGCCATGCCATGTCTCCCTACTGTGTGTGTCTAGTATGGAGGGTGGGAAGGAGGGGCTTTCTTTTCTTTCTTTGTTTCTTCCTTTTTCCTTTTAATTGTGGTAGTTGTTTTAATTCTGTAAAGCACTTTGTGTTGCATGTCTTTGCAGGAAAAGTGCTATACAAATAAAGTTGATTTGATTTGATTTGCAACATTTTGTTTAGGTGGGCCCGAGGTCCGGGAAGAGGGGGCGCCCTCCAAAGCAGCCGGTGGAGAACTCAGCAGAAGAACATCCCGATTCTGTGGCGGCACCAGAATCCGAGAGCACTCTGGTTGAGGGTGTGTGCTCGGATGAGGCTGCCGGCAAGTCGACGGAACCAGAGGTTGCGCAAGACGAGCAGGACAAGGCCCCGACAGACGGCGGCGGGGAGACAGTGTACACTTGCGTCGAGTGCGGCGTGTCGTTCCCTCGACGCTACGCTCTCATCATGCACGCCATGAAGCACGACAAAGCGCGAGGATACAAGTGCAGTGTAAGCATTCTATCACTGCCCCGCTTGGGCAAAACCAAAAGTCTTCATCAAAGTGTTTGTGTCTCGCAGCTGTGCAACAAAGACTTCCAGTACGCCACCTCGCTGCGAGCCCACCTGGCCCGCCACAAGCAGAAGAACACCCAGCGAACGGTCAGCGCCGCTAAAGCGTCGGCCGAGGAGTGCGACAACCTGAGTGAAAAGACCTTGCAGCCACGCAGCACGCGCAAGTTTGTGTGCGACATCTGCGGCAAGACCCTGCCGAGGCTCTACTCGCTCAACCTGCACATGCTGCAGCACACGGGCGTGCGGCCGCACTCGTGCAAGGTGTGCGGCAAGACCTTCGCCCACAAGTACAACCTGAAGATGCACCGCGTGCTGCACGACGTCACCAAGCAGTTCCAGTGTCAGTACTGCAACAAGTCCTTTGTCAGCAAGCGCAGCATGGAGGAGCACACGAGCCTGCACACAGGTCCCAAACGCCGCGCACCTGCTTTGGAGAGGAACCTCCTTCTGCGTACTAACCTGCGACCCTGTTTTCTCCAGGTGAGTCCAAGTACCTGTGCAACACATGCGGAGCAACGTTCCACCGAGCCTCTGCGCTGTGCAAACACCTCAAGAAGCACAAACCCAAACCAGATGTCCGCGCCTTCGCTTGTTCCCAGTGAGTGTCACGTCCCACTTCGCTCTGCGCCGCATCCTCCCCAATATAAACACTGACTCCGCTTCCGTATGTCTCCCGCAGTTGCGAGAAGCGCTTCTTCGAGGCCAAAGACCTGCAGCAGCACATGAACAAGCACTTGGACCTCAAGCCCTTCCAGTGCCAGGTGTGCGGCAAGTGCTACAGCTGGAAGAAGGACTGGTACTCTCACGTCAAGTCGCACAGCGTGGTGGAGCCCTACAAGTGAGTCACGCCACGGGCGCCGCCTGCAGGTGACATCTCTTCCACCCTGATGCCACACCCTCTCCTCCTCCTCAGGTGTAATGTGTGCGGGAAGGAGTTCCTGGAGAAGGCGCTCTTCAGGAGGCACGTCAAGAAGGCCACGCACGGCAAGAAGGGCCGCGTCAAGCAGAACCTGGAGCGCCAGTGCGAGCATTGCGGCAGGAAGTTTGCCCAGCTCAGGGAGTACAGACGCCACATGAACACCCACCAAGGTGAGGCCATCATATTCTTCTCTGGACACTTTGTAGATCTGAATTGGAGCTTGTCGTTCCAACACCGTACAGTAGATGGCATCGTAAGTCTGTTTCTTAACACACCTCATGCACACCTCACCGGCCAAAAAATAAGACGGCGTTGCAGGACGGACTCGTACTGTCAACAACTTTTTTCTTTAATGTCACAAACCGAGCCGCGTGAGAGTGCTTTTAGATGGTTGAGATGAGCCGTACATGCTTTCATATCAGTCAGTTAGGTCTTTTCACCTGATTTGTCATGAGTTGCATTTTGAAAAAGGGAAATTAGAGATGTCTGATTACTTGTTAAATATAGCCATAGAGGTTGCAAGACTAATTCCTCTGTTACTGTTCTTATTCTCTGGCAGTAAAACCGTGCATGGAAATCTGACTCAATCTGTGTTACACCCAAAATGTGTGTACGGACAAAAATATTCCGACCTAACGCACACATTAACACTGCTTGACTTGGTGACCAAATGTGTGTACGCAACTCCACCCCACGTGATGTCCTCTCCACGTCTACAGAATCATGAATGCGACGTCCATTCATTCATTTTCTACCGCTTTTCCTCTCGAGGGTCACGGGGGGTGTTGGAGCCTATCCCAGCTGTCTTCGGGCAAAAGGCAGGGGTACACCCTGGACTGGTGGCCAGCCAATCACAGGGCACATATAGACAAACAACCATTCACACTCACATTCATACCTATGGACAATTTGGAGTCGCCAATTAACCTAGCATGTTTTTGGAATGTGGGAGGAAACCGGAGTAGCTGGAGAAAACCCACGCATGCACGGGGAGAACATGCAAACTCCACACAGAGATGGCAGAGGGTGGAATTGAACCCTGGTCTGCGTGCTAACCACTCGACCGTTATTTAATGACCCTTAATTTATTTGTGGAGTTGAAACTGCAAACTTAAAAGGAAAACTTTTTTTTATTGCATTGAAGTAACTTAATAACGCCCATGACCCTCCTGAGGATAAGAAAATTAATAAATGAATGACCGAATTAAATTTTAAATCCAGTGTAGTTATTCTGACTGCCACAAATAGATTTGTCACTTAAAAAAAAGTTTTTAGATTTTAATTATATTCATTAGGGTAGTAAAATAAGTGTTTATTTACTTTTACTTTTAATTTATAGTTTATCAAAATTACATAATAAACTAAAAATATTTTAAAATACAGAATAAGCATATATAAAATCAGGAACTGTATAATATTGTAGATTGTAATCTTATACAAATTTTATATTTAAAATTCAGATGATTGAAATATATGTACAAATTATTTAAATATAAAACTTTTATAAATATAAACATTAAATATAAAATTTTTATTTTTCATGTTTATTAAAATCAATATTTCATGTCATTTTGTAAAAATGTAAAATAATTACAGTAAAAAAAATCCTGTATTTTTAAATGAGTAAAGTTTCATGTGAGTGTGATCCAGATTGCGTGTACTTGATCATGTTCAATTGGTTCCAGACCTGGCAAGCGAATTTGTGAAGGATTCTTTATTTATAATAGAAACCCGTTCAAAACCTTTTAATGCGTTTTTGAAAAACCGTGATAGTGAAGCCATGATGTTTGAAGAGCAAGGTGTGATTACCATACATATTATATAACATTTCAGTTGGATAAATAGAGATGCTTATTGATCAAATCTCATTGGATTGAGTTGTAAATTGAATCAGAATTGAGTCATGTGAACACTACTTTTTTTTAAAGGTATAAAGCCGTTTGAGTGCGTGACATGCGGCGTGGCGTGGGCTGACGCCCGCTCCCTCAAGCGCCACGTGCGGACGCACACAGGCGAGCGTCCGTACGTGTGCCCGATCTGCCAGGAGGGCCACATCGATGCCCGCACGCTGCGCCGCCACATGACCAAGCACCACGTGGACAGCCTGCCGGGCAAGATCATGCTGGAGAAGGACACGCTGCAGTTCCACAACCAGGGCACGCAGGTGGAGCACGCCGTCAGCATCCTGCCGTCTGATCTGCCGCCGGAGCTGCGCCTCGCGCAGCCGTCACCCTCCGAGGAGATCGAGACTGTTCTCATCACGGAGGAGACGGTGGAGGCCATGGATGCCGTGGAGGCGGTGCAGGTGGCCGACGGTTCGGTGGCGACGCTGTCCGATCACGGCATCATGCAGGTGGTCAACTACGTGCTGGCGCAGCAGGCCATCACTGCCGTCAAGCTGGAGGACGCGCCCGAGGCCGTTCAGACCATGGAAGTGGAGTAAAGTTGACTTGCTAACAATCATGTGTACATAGTGTTATTAAAAGTGAACTTCAAAGAATGACTTTTGCACTCAGGTGAAATATTTGTAGGAAGTCGAGACTCCTGACTTTGACGGCTTCAACGATGAGCGAATAAAAGCAACACTGACACATCTTGTTTTTGGCTGTTTGCTCACGGCAGGCTCACTGCAAGGTGAAAGGTCGACTGTGTTGGAGCTGTACGTGTAACGCTCACTGGACACTTCATTCGGTACACTGAAATTCTGCCTCAACCAAGAAAGGTACACTTTGAAAATGTTTGCTTTTGTTGTGGCTGCATTTACAGTACATGCGCTGATTTTAAAGGGTCAGAATATTAGAAACAGACTTTTTATAGAGCAGCCTTGTAGCGGGTGTCCCCAATTTCGTGTCTTGTCTGTGGATGAAACAAAGAGAAGAACTTTTGTAAAACTGTAATGGAAATTTTGAATGTGGCTAACATTGGCCTGACATTTTTTTTACCAACTTGGTGGCTTAACATTTTTTAAAACTATTTAATCTGGGGAATACGCCATCAATATGGAAATGTTATCCTTGTACCGCACTTGACATTTTGCATATCACATTGATATTTTGCATATCAAAGAAATAAAAATGCTAACAAATTAATAGCTAGCATGCTGACGGATAGCATTTTTGGATGTATGTATCTATAAAGGAAATGTCATTCCATATCATGTGCCGCCATGCTTACAAAGAATGTTACAACATGTCAATGGAAATTGATCACATCAAGTCAAATCTAGTGGTGTATCGTGTGGGAGTTCTTTGCACGATGTGACCAAAATTCATCACAAAGATATAATAGTGACTTAAGGTGGGCAAAATGTATACATGGTGGTGTGTTTTTTATGCTATTTTGTCGCAGGCAGGCCTGTAATAATAAAATTAGCTGCATCTCTTTGCAACCTTGGAGGTTGCAGGCCCATAATGAAATTATGCAGCATTAGAAGTTGCTATTGCGCCACAAGCAGGCCCATAAAAATGAAATGGGCTGCATTGCTTTGCAGTATTGGAAGGTTACAGGCCCATATGAAATGGGCTTCATTGCTTTGCAGCATTAGAAGTTGCAATTGCACCACAAGCAGGCCCATAAAGTGAAATGGGCTGCATTGATTTGCAGCATTAGAAGTTGCTATTGCACCACAAGCAGGCCCATAAAGTGAAATGGGCTGCATTGATTTGCAGCATTATAACTGCAAATCAACCACAAGCAGGCCCATAGCAATGAAACTGTCTTCATTGCTTTGCAGCATTAAAAGTTGCTATTGCACCACAACCAGGCACATAACAATGAAACTGGCTTCATTGCTTTGCAGTATTGGAAGGTTACAGGCCCATATGAAATGGGATGCATTGCTTTGCAGCATTAGAAGTTGCTATTGCACCACAAGCAGGCCCATAAAATGATATGGGCTGCATTGCTTTGCAGTATTGGAAGGTTACAGGCCCATATGAAATGGGCTTCATTGCTTTGCAGCATTAGAAGTTGCTATTGCACCACAAGCAGGCCCATAAAGTGAAATGGGCTGCATTGATTTGCAGCATTAGAACTTGCTATTGCACCACAAGCAGGCCCATAACAATGAAACTGTCTTCATTGCTTTTCAGCATCAGAAGTTTCTATTGCACCACAAGCAGGCCCATAAAATGAAATGGGCTGCATTGCTTTGCAGTATTGGAAGGTTACAGGCCCATATGAAATGGGCTTCATTGCTTTGCAGCATTAGAAGTTGCTATTGCACCACAACCAGGCCCATAACAATGAAATTGGCTTCATTGCCTTGCAGCATTGCAAAGTTGCAGGCCCATATGAAATGGGCTTCGTTGCTTTGCAGCATTAGAAGTTGCTATTGCACCACAAGAAGTCCCATAAAATGAAATGGGCTGCATTGCTTTGTAGTATTGGAAGGTTGCAGGCCCATATGAAATGGGCTGCATTGCTTTGCAGCAATGGAGGTTGCTTTTGCATGGCAAGCAGCCCCAAAACAATAAAATGAGCTGCATCGCGCTCATTCGAGGCCCATAATAAGACACGACACAGTGGATTATTCAGGAAGTGTGGATATTTATTTTGGATTTATATCAAAATAGCCTCGGCATATTGCGACATATTTACAAAACATTGTACAAAAATAGGAAAATGCAGCTGTTCTTTGTTTTCTGGCCAACGCCATTGTATGCAAACCTTTAATTTGAGTTCCTGATGACAATCCTGCATTGTTTTTAGGTTTGAGGGGAAAGGAACTATACAACATGTATGTACATTAAAAAAAAAGGTTGCGGCCTGCTATTTAGTGAAATAATCCTCAACCAAAACATAAAAGAAATACTTAAAAATAACTGAAATGCAACATGAGACCTGCTGTTCCTGTACATCGCTGCGCCTATAGGTGGCGTCACGTGAGCTAAATATAGAAGCTGGATCAGGACCAAATGGGTGCGACTCAAAAATAATACTTTGTATCAGCAAACGTTGAAATGAAACGTGTGGTGAAACACTTGACACAAACTTGAAACCCTCTTAACATTAGTAAGTGCTCTCAACAAGTAGCACAGCCGGCGTGAAGAAGTATAAGTGCACGTCTACGTGAGCTCTACTTGCACTACGAGCGGCGGCGACGGTCCTACTCGCCCTCCTCCTTGATGCGCTGCTGCTTGTTGCGACGCGAGTCCAAGTCGAAGGAGAAGTCGGACCAGTCGTCCCGCTGGGGGAAGGAGATGGTCTGGCGCAATGTGAAGCGCACGGCGTCGATGACGCGCTCGCCGCGCGCCTCCGAGGAGCCCACGCTGACGGTGGACGCCCCGCTGGTGGTGCGTACGATGTGGGGCGGGGGGGAGAAGTCCATGGCCTGCCGGTGCTCCAGGATGCCCTTCCAGATGATGTGCTGGAACTCGATGGGGATCTTCAGCCGCGACAGGTCCTAGTGGTCATTACACAGATTAGTGAGGGGGGGGTCGCTGGGGCGAGGAGGGCTCTGTTCCTGTGTGGGACTGCTGGGGGGGGCTCACCTCCATGTTATAGTTCTCAATCTGGTAGATGTTGGTTAGACCCTGTGCTGTGAAGTAATCCAAGCAGCCTGCGCAGCCCAGACGAAGGAGGAAGCTGATGGAAACACAACACTCATGTTAGTCTGTGGCTACACGGCATCGTTTTTAACGCTAATGCGTTCTCGAAAACCCGGAACATCACAAAGCTTCATCTGCTGGATGTGCAGTGCTATTTTTAAGTGTCTTCAACGAGCAAACTCATTGCAACATCTTTCTGAAAGTAGAGAGTCTGTTATTACCTGTGCGATACGGGTCTTTATCACATACTACAGTATTAATTGGCCCTGTACCCTAGAAACCGCCCATGAATGATACAGGAAAAGGCCGAAATGATACTGTGTCAAAGCCCAGGGCAGTGATACTGATATAATATAGAGTTTAACCATGTCCAGTATCAGCCCCCGTAGCTGTCCACTCAGAGCGCGCTGCTCTGGTATCGTGCCCGTGAAACAACCAATCAGAGAACAGCGCACGAGCGTGAACGCACAGCGTTTGTTTTGTCACTGTAACTCTAAATATTCCTAGTGCTTCTCCAGTCACCAAAAAACCCAAACTTGATTAATGGAACTTTAACTGTCAGACATTGATAAGATTGTTGATAAAATATTATTGTTTAAATATTTTTGCAATTATTGCGTTTACACTGTTTAGATATAATACATGTAATAAACTGAAAATTTTCTGGAAACAAAATGGTCTTTTGAATTAAATAGTACGTGATAATAAGCTAATGATTAAATAGTATGTGATAATAAGATCATCACATGGTTTGTCTGGTATCAGGCCCGGTATCATGCCCACAAGTGTCAGTATCAGTCCGAAGGTTGGCTGATACTGGCAACCATGTGATAACCTCTAATTACGGTAACCGTCACAGCAATTCCCATTAGACCAGGCTTGGATACAAAGCAGATATACAGAAACTTTGTTTTTGTTGGATTGTAAACATGCAATCTGGAAGGTATACTGCACAGCAGAAAATCATCTGAACGGCCGCCAGCAGGAAAGATATTTGGCGAAGTTACTGTTAGCCAAGTGGCAAAATAGAGAAAGTGAAACTCAGCTGCCCGACTCTACTTCCTTCCAACAGATAATGCCAATTTCTACTCTAATTGAAGCCATCATGGTTAGAATTATTCCATTATTCTACTGTTGCTGTTTATTTTTCCGTGGTCCTTCTTTGCAATGAAGTCTTTAAACTTGAGGGGAACTTCATTTTTGGAGCAAAAATGCCTGAACCAGCAACGGTCCTGATCCAATCCGTCTTGCCGAAATTGCCACTCACACTGTAGGCACTGTGAGCAGATGTTAATGCGATAACTAGCCTTGTATATAGGAAGTTCTTGTAAACAATGGCCATATTTGCCTGCACAGCCGCGGTGTCCTAGATTTTCAGTGTTTTTTTTGGTGTATTACAGACTATACAGACTTGCATGAGTTTCAGGTGGTAGCCATCTTTATTATCATTAAATTGACCAGAGAGTGCGTCAGTGTCCGACATCTGTGGCACCTTAAAAAAAAAGTTAGAACCCGAACGGATTCTTTCCATCTTGCCGTAAGGCTGACGCAGACGGAGCGGCGCTTCATGGAGGCATTTCGATCTTATGGAATGCTCGCGGCGGCTGTGATGGATCCAGTGTGAGCGTGGGGGTAACACACACATAGGACTTATGTTGGTGTGTATTGCTATAAACGTGTTCCGGTGTTGGACAGGTTGTGACGTCATGGGGTTTAGAGTTGAGTTTTCACTTGCCGTGGGTTACGGGTGCAACAACAATATGCCATGTTTAACCACAAAACAGCATATTTTTATAATTAATATATTTATGAAAAACATAAGCGTGAACCGTGAAATTGGAAAATGGTGATACCGAGAGGGATGACTGTCGTTCTATGCACATCTTTGCCGAGCTGTCACTGGCGGCAGCTAGCTACCTAGTGACATTGTTGTGTTTTTCAAATAAACAAGGAAAATGGTTAGTTTGGAGCTTGTTTTTGTCCCACAGGAAGAGGCTATTATATTCACTAACTTTCTCTAGTGTCACTCAACAAATTGAATTGAACAAATGTAGTGAACATAAAAAGTGTGTCCAGCCTTTTGATGGTGATACTATTACAGGGGTCTCCTTGCTTCCCCTGTATTTGTATTACTACAAAACATCAATAAAAAACCATCAGGCTTTTATCAAATAGTACAAAAATTATTTCAGGAGAATATATATATTAATAATATATTAATATATTAATAAATATGTATATTTTTTTCAAAATAATGACCTATTTACAATGGCCCACTCATCATAAATAAATAGAAAGATGTACACTTCATCCATGCATTGGTAAAAATCTCGTGATTTAAGTTGAAAATATTTATTTTCCTCCAGAAAATGCCGACTAACGCTTTAGTTTGAGGTACAACGTTGTGTCATGCGGGCACGTGGCTGCACGAGGTGGGCAGGTACCTGGAGATGCTGCTGTCCATGGGGTATGGAGGAGGGGGGGTACAGTGTGAGGAGGGCACCAGGGGCAGCTGGGGCTGCAGGGCGTGAGTGGGGCTGAGTGAACTCATGTCAGCGCTCATGGGGATGTGAGTGCCCATCATGGGAGTCACTGCAGAGACAAAAGGAGCGGCGGTCAGCCTTTCTGCTTTTATTTTACTTTGGAAGTCTGACTGTGCGGGGAGTTGGGGGGGTGTGTGTGCGTGCAGACATTTACGCTCAACATGACACATCATGGGGCATGGAAAGATGATCTTTTTGAGGAGGAAGTTTGTTTTTAAAGTGGGCGGAGTGCAAGGGAAGTGAGGTGTGGCCGGACTGACCCATGTAGGAGGAATTGGGGGCACACTTACTGTCAGTCAGGCCTCCAGACATGCTGGACGGAGTGAGCGTGTTGCGCTGCTGGGGGTTGATGAGCTGGCTGACCGATGGTAGCTTGTTGACTTTGCCGTGCGTCGGCGAGCTGGAGCCGAAGGTGGGCTGCGGCGGCATCGACGTCCTGTACACAAGAGACGGGGTGCCATTTAATGACAAAATTCAAAGAATAAATCAACTGAATGTGCAAAAACCACACAAAGAAAAGAGGATCCAAACAAAAAAAGCTTTTTATTAGCAGCCGCAAAGACAAAAGGATCTGTTTCAAACAGAAAAGAAGAAACTGCCCTGCAGTCACTTGGAAGAACATGACCAGCATTGACTTGAAAGCCACACAAAAATAACCCCAAAAGTCCTTTGTGAGTCCAGCTCTGACGATGCAAACACTGAAGTCAGGAAACATGCAAACACTCAGGAGAAAGAGTCCAACAGGGGGCGTGACATTCTCATCCTCAAAGAGTTCATTAAAAGTGGGGAAAGGAGTCAAGAGAGGAGGTCCAAGGAGGACGAGGAGGAATGAGGAGGCTCAGGAGGAGGTGCAGCGCCGCCCTGCAGGCTCCAGGAGCTGACTGCCAAGGCGAGTTTTGATCAGACTGCAAGGAGGAAGCAGAAAGGAGAGAATAAGGACTCTCACAGGAGAAGAAGAAAGGAAACAAGAGGGAGATGTAGTACTGCCGGAGGCCACAAGAGGGCCCTACGCAAAGTCTGTACAACTGCTGGACTTGAAATGTTAGAACTAAAAACCATAACTAAAAAAACATTAGTCTTTAGATATTAGACATTCATTAGACTACATTTTTTAAAATATATTTTAACTTAAAAATTACAGTTGTCCATGTATTTCAATGTAAATATTCATAAATCTCATAATCATTACTTTATTCCCTTAATATTTTGGCTTTATTGTCATAACGTTTCTTATTTTCTGTATTTTTATATTTTTATATCTTATATTTTCCTGTATTTTCTGTATTTTTATATTTGTATATCTTATATTTTTCTGTATTTTCTGTAATCTTAATTTTCTTATAATTTTAGCTGTATAATGGTAACATAACTTTTCCCCCAATCTCATTTTTATGACAACTTTATTAGTTGTTTTATTTGCCATGTGAGTTTTTTTTGTTTGAAAAGTTTTTTTTGTTTGAAACATTTTTCTCAACTCTAAATATTCAACACTTTACCACTAAAATTACAGTTTATTCTTGTAAAATTATGGCTTTTTCTGTACAATTTGTTACTTTTAATATTTTGACTTTATTCACGTAAAATAATTTTTTCCCCCATTTCTGTTGCTCTTTCCTCTTGTAAATATTCTTAGAATTTTGACTTTACTATGGTAACACTAACTTTTTCCCCAACCTAATTTTTCAAAAACGACAAATTTACTGGATGACTTATCTATTTCAACTTGATGCTACTAAAATTGCATTATTTTTTTCCTCATCATATTATGTTGTTCTTGTTAGATAACTTTTTTCTGTTAATATTTTAACTTTATTCTTGTAAAATTACAGTTGTCATTTATTTCAATGTAAATATTCATAAATCTCATAATCATAACTTTATTCTCTTAATATTTTGGCTTTATTGTCATAACCTTTCTTGTGAATTTTCTTATAATTTTAGCTGTATAATGGTAACATCTGCATGCAATATTCAACGCTTTGCCACTAAAATTACAGTTTATTCTTGTAAAATTATGGCTTTTTCTGTACAATTTGTTACTTTTAATATTTTGACTTTATTCACGTAAAATAATTTTTTTCCCCATTTCTGTTGCTCTTTCCTCTTTTAAATATTCTTAGAATTTTGACTTTACTATGGTAATACTAACTTTTTCCCCAACCTAATTTTTCAAAAACGACAAATTTACTGGATGACATATCTATTTCAACTTGATGCTACTAAAATTATTTTTTATTATTTTTTCTCATCATATTATGTTGTTCTTGTTAGATAACTTTTTTCTGTTAATATTTTGACTTTATTCTTGTAAAATTACTGCTACTGTTTTTTGGTTAAGTGTGTATTTTTAGAATGTGGACGGGGCCCCTGCCCTAATCTCACCCCAGGGCGGGGTGAGGTGTCAGGGTAGGACTATCAGGACTATTTAGGTAGGACTATTTAGTGCTGACCTGCCAACACGTGTGCATTTTTCATGCTCGACATGCGTTATGACCCTTGAATAGGAGTAATGCATGTTGTTGCATTTTGCTGGTTTCAGTTTCAAGTTCAGTTCAAGTTCCTCCCTGCAAACCATTTTGTGTAGCGAGACGTGCACCCCAGTGCCAACCCCCGGCCTAAATCCTAAACCCGTCCTTAACCAAAACACTAAACCCAGCTGTCACCAAATCCCAAACTGTAACTCAAGCCCTATGACTGACTCCGGTCCTAACCACAATCCCAGAGGAGGTTTGGGATGCTAAGGTGCTAAGAAGTCCGCTAGTACTCACTGTTTCTGCAGGAGGTTCTGCTGCTGCTGCCGATAGGACTCGATCGTGTGTTGCGGCAAAAACTGCATCAGCTCCAGAGACTCTTTGATTTTCACCAAAATCTCGTAAATTTCACGTCCCTTGATCTAAGAGGAAGTGAGAGAAGAGGAGGTGGTGAGGATAAGGGAAGTGATCAGGTGACATCGGTAGGCGGGGCTTACTCACAGGCAAACAGAAAACTTCCTCATCTGTGGATCTTCGCTTCTTGATGGCCGACATCTGGATGCCGTGTGAAACCTGGCGGAAGGCTGCAAGGAGGAGAAGATAGCGTGAGTGCGGGCGGCTTTGATTTCGGACTCCTACGCCAGAGCAGGAAACAAGCGGGGGTGGGGGGGGTTTGGCGGAAAGGTGGCCAACAGAGGACCACGACAGGTAAAGCTCGACAGCCCGTCACCGGCCCCCAGCTCTACTTACGGCGCTTCGTACCCTCACTGCTCTTTGCGGTGTCTGTGATGTGCTGCTTGCGGATGCTGTCCTCGTCCGCCTTGCGGTCTCGACCCGGGCAGGCGCAGATGCGAGCCTCGAAGCAGCGACGGCCCAACACCTGACCGCTGTGACACAGAAAAAAAACATCAGTGACGGCCCCGCCACTTGATTGAGGTTGATCGCTTAACATACTCTCGGGTCTCCAAGGTGACGATGATGAGGATGGGTCGTCGGTTCATGCCGCCCACACAGCTGGAGTTACACATGAAGTTGTACAAAATGGTAGTGAACTCTGTCCCCACCTGGCGGGAAAAACAAGGCACGCCTTTACCAAGGATCGGTGTCAATCAAGACTTTTCTTGTGGAGGGGTGGGGCTTGGGCAGTCTAGCCTTGGCAGAGGTCTACTTCCTCTCAGTGAAGACAGCCTTCGCTGAAGACCGTCAACACCTGACTTTGTTGACATTTTGGAGGAAGTCGAAAAGGAAACAAAAACCAGGCTGGTGTACTGATTCTGCTAGGGGGCTTTGGGGGCTTTCAGGGGGTCATTTGCTATTGTCAACACTTTGGGGAGACAAGAGGGCGACCCCTGTCAGAGACTCTGCTGTCAGGTGATGATGTGGCTGAGAAGGCTCACCTGGGGGGGCTCGTAAGGCACCAACACACTCTGCCTCCCAGTGATAGAGTCCTCCACGTACTGGGCGTGGCTGTTGCCCTCCACGCGGATCAGGTGACTCGGTGGGGCAATCTGACCTGATGTGGGGGGTCGATTGAAGTCAGATAAACGTGGACATGGAGAGACGTCACAATCAATCAGATCCATGGACGTACCGTCATTGAACTCGCGGCTCAGCTCGTGGTTGGGGCAGCGTTTGACCACCTCGGTCACGTGCTCCGCCTTCTTGTAAACGGGCATGGCGCGGATGACGGCACCCTGCGGGGGGGTGGTCAGCACTTTGATCTGGATGGGACACGTCTTGGCGATTTGGCAGTACAGCTTCTTCAAGTCGGTGGAGTACTGTCAGGACAAACACAGACACAACAGGAAGCATGAAGCAGAGTGTACTTGTTATGGCCCCAGACATCTTATTGGCTACATTTATAACCTATTGGTTACGTTTCTATCTCATCACAGGTTGATACCGAACAACTTCCTCAAGGACTTAAGTAGTCTACGTCAAACGTATCGGGTTCCAGTCCGGGTGTCTGCAGCCATAAAGTGAGACCAGGACTCTTTAAAAGTACACAACTATTAGCACATTTTACAAATCCAAAGTACCAAAGTACCACTACTGGTACACAGGATCCTTCTGGTGGTCTGGAACCCCAAAGATATTTTTTAATGCAGTGAAACCCGTTTAGGTCAACACTAACTGATGTCAACATAAGTGGTTGTTGACATAACCACAATCCTTATCGATGTAAGCAGCTGTTGACACAAGTGGTTGTTGAAATAAGCGGTTGTTGACAAACAAAGTCCATGTTGACATAAGTGTTTGTAGACATAAATAGTTGATGACATAAGTGGTTATTGATGTAACCGAAGCCGATGTCGGCATAAGCGGTTGTTGACATGAACAAAATAATGTTGACATAAAGTTGACAAAAGTTGATGTCCACCTAAGCGGTTGTCAACACAACCAAATGTTGATGTAAACATAAGTGGTTGCTGACTTAAGCGGTTGTTGACATAACCAAAACTCAATATTGATATAAGGGGTTGTTGACATAACCAAAATCATTGTTGACATAAGCAGTTGTTGACATGAGCAGATGTCGACATAAGCAAAAGTTGATGTTGACATAAGTGGTTGCTGAGATAAGCGGTTGTCAGCATAACCAAATGTTGATGTCAATATAAGTGGTGAGTGACTTAAGCGGTTGTTGACATAACCAAAAGTCAATGTTGATATAAGGGGTTGTTGACATAACCAAAATCATTGTTGACATAAACAGTTGTTGACATAAGCAGACGTTGACATAAGCAAAAGTTGATGTTGACATAAGTGGTTGTTGATGTATGCGGTTGTTTACATAAACAAAATTGATGTTGACATAAGCGGTTAATAGAAGCAGATGTTGATGTTGACATAAGTGGTTGTTGATATATGCGTTTGTTCACATAACCAAAATCGATGTCGACATAAGCGGTTGTTGATATAAGCAGAAGTTGATGTTGACGTAAATGGTTGTCAACAACCACGTAGTATATCGACATAACCAAAATCGATGTCGACATAAGCGGTTGTTGATATAAGCAGATGTCGACTTAAGCAAAAGTTGATGTTGACATAAATGGTTGTCAACAACCACGTAGTATATCGACATAACCAAAATCGATGTCAACATAAATGGTTACCTTAGAGGAGTAACTAAAACCAAAACTAGCTGTTGCGCAGGTTTATGTTGATTCTAAATGGATGAATCCCCCTCGTGTTGCTACTAGCTAGGATCCTTTAGCATCGCGCTTCAGTAAAAAGTGACATCGTTTACAGGTGAGGCCACTTTAAGGCTGGAAAACAACAACAGGCTGCATTTTAGGATGGATGGTCGGGTGGAACACCTGTTGGCTGGACTGAGCCTTCAGGCAAAAAGGAGGGTTAAAGACCAAGACTGTGATTAGGACCCACTTGAAGGCACACACACACACACAGAAAGAAGAAGAGTGTGTATTGGACAAACTTTTAAGAAGTCTGAAGGAGCCTGTGGGACTTCCGAGCGTCTCCATAAAAAGGACGCCTCAAGCGGCAATTAAAGTGGGCCCAGCTTTCATCTTTAAGGGAGGGTCGCTGTGCCGTAGCATCTTAGCTAGCGCCATAGGTCGGATTCAAACCATAACAAATGAGTACGGCTTGACGTTGGCGCTAACATGTAGAGGTGGGCTTTATTTCCTCAATGTTCAATTCCAATGTTTACGCATTATGATTAATAATGGCTTAAGCTGGGCTTCCTTGAAGCGCTAACTACAAGAATGCTAGCATGCTGAAACCACGACATATACCTCTGTATTATTATTTGTATGGCAAATAAACCACATGGAGGCGCTTGATGTGAAATTTCTCACAAGTTCACTACGTTACCGTGTTTTGATGAATCAACACGAAATTTGGTCCACACTTTTTGGGAGAATGACGAGATTTGAGCAAGATTGGTGGAAAAACATGGCCGCCCCATCTAATTGCTCTTATGGTAAAAGGACCACATTGTTAGCACTGAGTAGCATTCAAGTTGTTCTATATGAATGATGCGTTCGGGAACAGGAATGAACCTATCTTTTCCGAGAAGTCATCCTGAAAGCGATGCAAAAGACGAATGATTGCAGTTGTCCCCTTCGCTCCTAACCCGATACTCCCCGCACGCTGCTGTCACTCTGCTAAATGAGGTGGAGAAGCCGGATTGGGGGGAGGGATTGGGGGGTGCGGTTGGAAGACTGAAGCACAGCACAGCACGGACGGTCGCTGTGTTGTGTTTAGAATAATTACAGGCTGAGGCTTTTGTGTAGCTGTAGGCAAGAAAGAAAGATCTAATCAGAGAGCAGCAAAGTTTGTTTAGATGATATCAAACTATCCGAGACTCGCACCCACCCAGGAGAACCATCCCAGCCCTGCAGCTAAACACAAAGTATTTGCTCAGCGCTGAGGTGGGAGCTAAAGCTAACAAGCGCGGAGGGCGGCCGGTTGAATGATGGGATCCAGTAGCAGGCGCAGGGCGCGGCGCTCAGGTGTGAACATGTAATTAGTGTCCTTTCAGTGGAACTTCACCGCAGGAGAACGCCAAAAACGCGCACTCGTGCACGCGGCCTACGAGACATTCCGATGCAACGCACGATGCGCGAGCGGCCCCAACGTAAAGGACGCGCGCTTCCCGTGGTGGAGGCAGGTCTCGGCAGGCCCGCAGCTGTGGCGTTCCTCTGGAGCTGACAGGCGCTGCGGGCGCATGCAGCAGTCAAGTCCTGACAAACACGGGTCCTTAAACAAGCACCGTGTGGCGCCTCTGGTCTTGTCTTCTTCATACCTGACATGTCGCGTCTTGCCTGCAGCTTCTCCTCAACCTGTTGAAATCTTCCCCCCCCCCCCCCCCTCAGCAAACACCTGCATCCTACTGGGAAACCTGGAAATACTTTTTTCCCCTCTTTTTTCCACCGCTGTTGCTTCCTTCCCTCTTTAGGAAAAACACAATCACTGCTTCTCAGACATCCACTTGCAATCTCAACAGATCTTTTAAATAGAAGATGAAGCTGCCGTTCACCAAATCGGCCACTAGGTAGCGCAACACTTTGCCTGCTTTCAGCAAAGTACGTAAATCCTCAAGATTCCCAGTGGGATACATTGTGGTCTTCAATCCACACCCGTCATGCTTTTCTCCCAAGGGTGCCACGTGGCCTGAAGAATCAACAACTGGGGGTCAGAATCTTCAACTGGACCACTGATGACCCGTGACTTCAGTTCAAAAGCACTCTTATCATATAGAGGATCTTTGATCAGAATTTTTGCAGTATGTCCTTAAAGCAGTAATGTTTATGCGGATCTTTGACGAGTGTTTTTTTTTTTTTTTTTTTGCAATACATCCAGAAAACTGTCATATAGATGATCTTTGATCATTATTTTTGTGGTAGGTTCTTATAAACCACAGTGTTTCTTTGGCTAGTGTTCTTTTGCAGTACATCCCAACATCCAGCAGGGTACTCCTGTCATATAAAAGATCTCTGATCAGAGTTTTTGCAGTTAGTGCTTATAAGCAGCAGAATGTCTGACTTATTGGAGTAGGATCTTTGACTTGTGCAGTGATCTTTAATAGTGCTCCTGTCATACAGACGATCTTTGATCAGCATTTCTGCAGTAGGTCCTTAAAAACAGCAGTGTTTCTGTTATATAGAGGATCTTTGACTGGTGTTTTTGTCGTGGTTGTTGTAGTCAGTCCTTAAAAATGTGATTCTGTTATATAAACAGTCTTTGATGAGCAGTTATTTCTTTGTTTGCAGTTAGTCCTTAAACACGGCAGAGTGCTCCTGTAGATCCTATAGAGGATCTTTGGCTTGTAGGTTCCTTAAAAACAACAGTGTGTTTCTGTTCTAGAAGATGTTTGACTCGTGTTTTTGCAGAACATTCAGTATATATCCAGCGGGGTACTCCTGTCATATAGAGGATCTCTGATCAGTATTTTTGCAGTTAGTGCTTAGAAGCAGCATATTTGCTTTTACACTGAGGATCTTTGACTTTTTGGAGTAGCCCCCCACCCCCCCACCCCCAAATGGCCATCCGTAAAAACAGCAGTGTTTCTGGTATATAAACAATCTTTGATGAGCAGTTGTTTTTTTTGTTTGCAGTTAGTCCTTAAACATGGCAGAGTGGTCCTGTCATAAAGAGGATCTTTGGTTTGTGTTTGTTTTTTTTACAGTGGGTGTTTGACTTAGTATACAGTATACAGCTTTGTATACAGTAGTGAATCTGTTGTTGTATTGAGGATCTTTGATTGACTAGTGTTTTTTGTTTTGTTTTTGCAGTCGGCCCCAAACAATGTTAGTGTGTTTGTGTTATACACAGGATCTTTGATGAGTGTTTTTGCAGTTCATGTTCCTGTCAATTAGGTCCTGTCCACACGGGAACGGATTTTTATTTCATTTTTTTGGGTGGTGGTGGCTTGGTGACGTCATCATGCTCGTATTAAGCTTTCAGATTTTCCCACTCTGGGCGTCGTTTAAGGATGAGACGATGTACGTATAACAGATCTCTGACTACTAGCAATGAATGTATGATTTTCTGACTGTTAGCGTATTAGCAATCCACTGAGGTAAACGTGTAAAGTGAATACTTGATAGTTTGGTGGCCGTACCGCACAATCCTTCAGCGGTGTTTAGTTTCTGAGAGAGTGAACTTTTCCACAACACGGCCCAAATCCTAACCCCCTCCTTTCCGCACCTTCCGTCGCTCGAGCGAGGCGAGTCACGACAAGCTTCCTGACACAAACAAGTCTCGGCCCCATCTCGTGAGGCGTGGGACGGGCCCGCAGATGTTCCACCAACAAGTTGCATCTTGCCACGTTTTCGCCCGAACGCTTGTCTTCTTTGAGCGCCTTCTCCTCAATGGCAGACGCGGACGGCGAGCTGAACTCGCTGCACCCCCACCCTGCAAAAAAAAGGCCAGCAGAGCCCAGAAGGTTGACGGTATTTACACGAGTATTATCCTCGCTCCATTATTGTAATCCCTGCAGCGCCGCCACATTCCTCGCCTTTCAAGATGCATTGCAAACACTCGCCATCTTTAGCCGGACAACGGCGGCCCAAACGACAACACGCCGTGAATTCATCGAGAAGCACCTCAGAGCTGCTTGGAGATGACAGATGTGTTTCTGGGAAGATGCGCTGTGTGTCACCGTCTTCCCAGACAGGAAGCGGTGACGCTGAGGGTGAGGATTAGGTGTGTCTCCATGAGAGCCGTCATCAAAAAGGTTGCTACACGGCCCGCTAACACCCCCCCCCCCCACCCCGCCCCCTCCACCTTGAGTCTTTCAAAGGATACCTCTACCTCTACCGCGTCTTCTGGGCTTGACGGCCTTTACTGGACTTCAACACTAAATGGGCTTTGAGGTACTCTACAAACACTTCAATACAGTTCCCTGTGGAGTCCCACCACTTTTTACTCACTTTATGGCAATGATGCAAACTCTCCGCCCACTGCCGCAAACAGATTGCATAAACTTCCAATGGATGAATGATTTCTAACCAAGTTACGTGCTGACGCTGTAGTAAGTATATTGTTACACTGCGATCAATCACACCCGTCTAGGCGGCGTGTTTGTTTCTGTTATGGGGCAGGAAAGCCGTACTTGTTGTAATCCCTCAGCGGACGAGGAAGATCAATGTCCCCCTTCCCCCGCTTTGGAGGGCTGCCCCAACCTTTATCCTACCCTACCTTTGCCACTTTGATATTTTGGAACGCAACACATGCATATGCTAAGAAGTTATACATATTTTAAGAAATATATATACAAATCTTCCGAGTTCATTCTCATTTTTTAAAATTAGAATTCTCATATTCTCATAAAATTCATTTCTGCTGTCATTTATTTTTGAAATTGTCCAACTATTTAAATTTTTTCATGTAAATTGGTTTCTCCTATTTATAATATTTGGACTTTCCCCCCTAATTTTCCAAAAATTACAACTTTAGTCGTTTTGTTTCTCATAATATTTTGACTTTTTCCCCTAATTTTCAAAAATTACAACTTTAATCGTTGTTTTGTTTCTCATATTAGGACTTTTTTTTCTTTAATATTTCAACTCAATGCTACTAAAATGAATATTTTCCCTCATAATATTACGAGTTAATTCTCATAAAATTGGGATTTTTTCTCTTTTTTTCTTAATATTTTTGACTTTATTGTTAAAAATATTACAGAAAATGTTGAGAAAATTACAGCAATTTATTTTGTCTTTTTTTTAACGTTCTCTTTGTAAATGTTCGTCTGCGAATTGTTACTTTATTTCTATAATTTCACCGTATTCTCTTAACATTTTAACTTTATTTGTTGTTTTGTTTATTTATATTACGACTTTGAGGAAATAACTTCTTTCTTTAATATTTTAACTTTATGCTACTAAAATGGTCAGGAGCAAACGGCTCCTGAGCTGTGGCTAACACGTAGCAGCTGTGGAGATGTAAACAGATGCCGGCGGTAATGACAGACGACGAGACGTCCACCTCGCCGGGCATCAGCTGGAAGGCCGCCGTGAGGTCTGTCATCATGAGACCGTAAATGTCAACCTGCTGCCGCTTTGTTCCACCAAGGAGTTTGTTATAGCTGGTCAGTATCTGTCGACATGGCCTGGCCATTATTATTATATACAATATTATATCATATTATAGTTTAAATAATACTTTTATTATATTTATATTTGGATCTAATTTTCAACATTATTTTACTTTAGTTTAGTTAGTATATTATATATAATATTATTAAAATATGGTATTTAAGTATGATATATATTAGTGTAATTTTACCTCTGGCAAGCACAAATCATAAAAAGTTTATGGAAAAAGACAACAAAAATGGCGGCCATGACGTTCCAAGACCAGCAACACATCCTCATCATCAACACCCAAATTGTCAACATCAACATGTCGCTCCAATAAATTCATTTAGTCCAATGAATACACGAATCCAGCACGTCGGATTAACGATCATGGGATTCTCAACTGGCGGGTTGGGACTCGAACGCGGGTCTCAGATCGCCGACAACTTGTGAAAAGTCACATACAAATATACTAGCAAGTCATTCAGATGAAATATTTCAGTCATCTTCAGTCTTCTTCTAAATACATTTTTAACAGCATTAGAGACCTCTAGACATGAAATAACACCCCTATAGTCACCTTTACACTCCTCGTTATTGTTGTGGCTATAATGTTCATCATGTTAGTAGAACTGTGCCTGTTGTGAGATCATTCAAACGTTCAAGCATGTTGTTGCAGCCATCAAGTTTGGTGCTTGTGTGTCTCAGCCAACATTCCAGTAACATTACTGACACTGACCAGTGTAGAATACTACATATCATCACGTTCATTCATTCAATCATTTTCTACCGCTTATCCTCACGAGGGTCACGGCGTTGCTGGAGCCTATGCAAGCTGTCTTGGGGCGAGAGGCGGGGTACACCCTGGACTGGTAGCCAGCCAATCACAGGGCACATATAGACAAACAACCATTCACACTCACATTCATACCTATGGACAATTTGGAGTCGCCAATTAACCTAGCATGTTTTTGGAATGTGGGAGGAAACCGGAGTACCCGGAGAAAACCCACGCATGCACGGGGAGAACATGCAAACTCCACACAGAGATGGAGGAGAGTGGAATTGAACTCGGGTCTCCTAGCTGTGAGGCCTGCGCGCTAACCACCCGTGCAGCCCCATATCATCAGTCTTTTTATTAATAAGAACTGATCAAAGTATGTATTTAAATGGAAGAAACCATTTGCTTGGTTTGACTTGAATGAAAGTGAGTCCCAGGTTTGAACCCCCACAAGGCCACCCTCCATCCATCCAAGCATTTTCTATTATCCTCATTAGGGTGGCGGGTATGCTGGAGCCTATCCCAGCTGACTTAGGGCGAGAGGCGGGGTAAATGACTGACCACAGGTCACACACTGGACACCGCCCCCGCCTCAGAGGCGGCAGCCCCCAATCCAAAGAGTGTGCGTGGCGACATGAGTGCGGCTAAATGTGTGCACTTTAGCAAGAAGAAGCGCCTGAGGGTCGGTGTTGATGTGAGTGACATTCCTTGCAGATGTTGAACTCGTGTTCCTCCACTCCCGCCTGCAGCACCGATGCTCGGATAAGAGGAGTGCATTATGTGACATTTTACATCAGCCGTGCTCCATCTTACCGTCCACGTGGCCGACTTGGCCGTGCTGGACTGCTGGAAGGACACGTCGAAGGTGTGCGGCCCGGCGTAGTCCGTGTTGGACGGGATGGCCGGCGAGGGCGACAGGGCGTCGAAGGTGGAGCTGGGCTGGGCGTAGGGCGACGGTGCCGTCACGTTGTTCTGCGCGTGGTCGTTGTTGTACGGGCTGGTGGATGTGGAACCGCCGTTCTGGATGTTCTGGTCCATGCTGTTCAGGAGCCCCAGGTTGGTGTACTGAGACTGGGGGCGACACGGATGGAAGATTAACCACCGTCTCTACGTACACTCACAACACAACATCTTTCGTGTGAGGAGAGAAGCGGGATACAGACAGGAAGTTACAAACCTCTAGTACAGCAGCTAGGAATGTAAAAGACGGGGTGCACGCTTTGCACAAATGATTTACCATGGCCGCAGTTTGACTTTGGAACTGATTATTTCTATGCACATTATTTCCCAAATACATGCACTCAAACATACACTCCAGTACACATAATATACAATGAAATACCATAGGTATACTGTATACTTCAATAGAAATCGTACATAGTACATAGTGTGTAGTATCGCCCACCCACTCGTTGTCAACATGTTGTTTACTGGTGGACAACATGTTTTGAAAAAAAAGAAAAAGGTCAGAGGTGAAGGCGAGGGCATCAATCAGACGCCCTGCTGCCAATGCTGACGCGACTTTAAAAAACCTCCTGCTTCTCCAAAAACGATAATAAAAAAAAACATCTCCGCCTTCAAACGCCGCCTGCCCCTTCCGTCCTCGCCATTCCGTTGCGTTTATAAACAGCACATTCCTGGACGAGGCGCCCATCAATCTGTCATGTTTATTTCAAGCCCGGCTGACCACAGCTGTCCCGCTCGCCCCCGCCGCCGGCCAGGTGTTAGCGGCACGCCGCAGCACCACCGAAACATGACCGACTTATTAAAGCCTTGTCACTTTAATGCCGCTTTGTCACACGCGCATAAACACCTCAGCACATATGGTAGAATGGACCGGGGGTCGTTTGGGGGCAGACGAGATGCGGGTCAGTGTGCATAACTTTTGCATTAGAAAAGATGAAAATTATCCCCAAAAATTCACAGAAAGTGAAAATTATACAAACATAAGAGAAAATTAGGGAAATTATCTGCAAAATCAGGGAAAATATGGAAAAAGTTGTGAAAAATACAGGAAATTCACCAGAAAAATATGGGAAAATATGGGAAGGTTTCTGGAAAATGAGAGAAAAGTAATGTAAAGGTGATGGGAAATGAGGGAAAACTGGAAAATGAAGCAAAATTATGAAAAATAATAAGAGAAAAGAATGAAAATAAAATAAAATTCGAGAAAAATAAAGGAAATTATGTGGAAAAAATAACAGAAATGTTCTGGAAAAAAAGAGAAAATAAGAAAATACTGCTGGCAAAATAAAGAAAAATAAAATAAAAAATAAAAATGAGTGAAAAATAGGAAGTATTGTCCAGCAAAATACAACAAAATGATGAACATTATCTGAAAAATGTAGGCAAATAAAGCAAAATTTTAGGAAAAATAAAATTATGTGGGAAAAATAAGGACATTTTCTGGAAAAAGGAAAAAACAAGGGAAATTCTCAAAAAAACAAAGGAAAATAAGAGACATTTCAGAAAGATGAGTGAAAGTAAAAATAAGAAAAAACAAAAAAAAACTAAGAAAATTAGTTTCTCCTGAAAATACAGAAAATAATTATCTGTTAAAAAAGGAAAAATGAGAGATTCTGTGCAAAAATAAAGGAAGCTAAGGAAAATCCTCCAGAAAAAGCCAGGAAATTCTCATCTTCCAAAAATAATTCTCCCACAAACACCCCCCCATGTTGTTTTACTTGTGTGCTTTTACTTTGAAGGCCTGACTGGATGTGATACGGCAGTCTTCTCTGAGTGTTACTGAGCAGGACTTTCTTTTATAAGAACTTTGAGATACGGGAAAGATGGGTGAAAACCCAAGTTCCACTGCAACAATGGCAGGGTTGCCAGGTAGTGTATTTAGCAAGGACAGGACAGTACGGCTTAAAGGCATTATCAGAACAATGGTGCTGAGATGCGGGTGTTGTGCGGAGGAGGAAAGACAAGAACATTCCACAGAACACACACACACACACACACCAAAGAACCGACATTAAAAGCCAACACACACGGGAATTCTTCTTACACAATCTCGTCTTTTCCGCGAATGAGACGGCAGTGACATCACCACATTGAAGTGGGTGGGGTTGCTGTGACGTGGCGGCGATCCGGAGGTGGCGTCTGATAATTACGGCCTGCCACATCTCGCAGAGCATCATCAAATATCAGCGGGAAGAAAAGCACCACGCTGGCCTCCGACCAAAAGACATAAAACCCAATTCCAGCCATGGGAAGAGGACTGATGAATGAAGACTTTGTGTCATCATCAAAAGATTTCAGGTTTAATTGAGTGGAAGTTGTCTTGGATTTAAAAAAAAAACAAAAAAAAACAACTCTCCCTTGCCTCTAATCACACCTGATTCCTCTACAGGACACTTTAATAAGACCTTCTTGATTCCTCTACAGGACACTTTAATAAGACCTTCTTGATTCCTCTACAGGACACTTTAATAAGACCCTTTGAGGAAGTCAATCATCCTCACCAGCCTTTCATGATGCCTTTCTTCTGTCCGCTCCAATCCTGGAAGCCTCTATCAGGCCCTCAGGAGGACAGACCGGCACCGAGCAAGTGAACACATCGGGTACCCTAGACAAAACCGTGACCCACGGACCATCGGTGGACTCCAAAAAGCACACCTGGCACCATCATGTTATATATTATTCATGATATACGGCAACTTGCATAATAAGAAACATGTACTTGCAGGAACGTACGCACGACTGGCCAACCTGTATGTATCACTTTATATATTATTCTCAATAATTAACTAGTTTTTTCGCCACTTTCCTCACACCCGGCCGGGAATCAAACCCGTGCTATCTGCCATAAAAGGGCCGACGTGTGCAATCACACCTCCAGGGATAAATGCCACCTTGCACAACAACAACAACAACAACAAAACATGAATATAATCCACAAAATCCAAACACACCACAACACATTTTGCAAGCGATGCAATGGCCACCATGAAAACACAACAAAACACTTGCAATAATCCACCAAGTCAGAACAGCTGCAAGGATATGGCATGATGTTTGACGTCATTAAGTATTTATGGTTCATAGGTACACTTTCAGAACGGAAAAGTGTCGGAAAAAGTAGAGCTTTGACCACTTTTGGCCACAAGAGGCAAAGATGAGGACTCCAACCTCCAGTTTGTCTTGTCAACCATTTTTTCTCTAGACATTTAAAGACACAGTACTCCCTCGCCACTTTGTGTGGCCATTTTCACCATTTTTTGACACAGTTTTTCATGAATAAATCACATTGAACGCATTCAATCCCAGCCATTTCTTTAAAAAGTTGTGCCATTTTTGATGATTTTGACTGATTTTCCAAGGCACACAGAACACTGTGTTCTTGGGTTATACCAAAAGAAAGATTAGACTCTCATCTTTCATCAGGAAAAAATGTGTTTTTACCCTTTTGTGTTCTTTAGAAAACATCAAAACACAGGTATGTTTCAGCAAAATGTCAGTAAGCAACAAAAAAGGCAGAAAAAATACACATTTCAAGCATAACTTTGACACAAATTTAGCCATTTATACTCTAGCCACAATGTCTAAACAATGGTGCCACAACATAAACAACGCATGTTCATATTTGACATGGAAAAAACATTTTTTTAAATCAAATATAACACCATGAACTATTTATAATATTCACGTGAATGTGCTAAAATTTCCCTTCAATGCGTAACCTCCTTCACCCACCATGGCAAGATGCCTTTTTACTTTCTGGTTGTTGCATAGGCCTCTTTTGCAAGGCAGTGCTCTATAAAATGCACTACTGCTACTTTGTGGAACCAAACATGTTCTCTTTTATTGTGGAGTTGCATCATCACTTCCTTGTGCCTTAAAAAGTCGCACAAATATGTCTTTGCTAGCAAATGAGTTAATATTATTAATCAAAACATATCCATATTGAAACAAATGTATTTTGTTGCCTAAATAAAGCATTTTCAAGCATAAAAATGATTCAGATATGATATGTAGTATTCTACACTGGTCACAAGGCGTCAGTAATGTTACTGTAATAGTGGGTGAGACACACAAGCACCAGACTTGATCACCTGAACAACAGGCTTTTATTTCAGGCTTTATTTCGGGCTACTGTTGCAGCTGTAATTCAACTCCGAACCTCTGATGTCACTTCCTGTGCGCCCCACACTCAGCTCCCCAAGCACCGGAACACATTTACATCAACACACCAGCATGAGTCTGTTATTATACTGTAACTGTATTGGGTAATAGGAGTGTAAAGTTAACTATAGGGGTGTTATTTCATGTCTAGAGATCTCTAATAATGTTAAAAAAGTAGTACATAAGTTTTCTATGCCCTAACTATGAAACTATTCCATTTATAAATAAGGACATTTCCTACTTTGCGGAAATTCACAGAACCCATTAACTCGATGAATTTTGCGCGAAAAGGCAAAAAGAGATGATGACGCCAGCACGCGCTAAAAGATGTCACTGTTCGAACAATTTTTAGCCATAAAAACGGCCACAAGGGGACAGAAGTGCATTCAATAAGAGCCCAACATGGATCTTTTGCATGTAAAAACACACTTGACAGCAAGGAGGACATGAAAGAACGTGGAGGAGTGTAGCGTGCAGAAGGTCGTGTATACATAAGACATTTTAACGCATGCACACATACATTTAAATCTGAATGTGAAAAACAGTAAATAGTTCATGGTGTTATATGTTGTGGTATAGTTGTTTAGATATTGGAGCTGTCACAAAAAACAGAAAAATTGTGTCAAAGTGAAAGTTGTATCGCCCTTTTTTGTTGGGAACTGATATTTTCTTAAAACTTACTTAGTACGTTCTACTGCTGATTACTAAAGAATGGAAAAAAGGTAGAATCAATTTTTTTTTCTGACGGAAGATGAGAGTCTAATCTTTCTTTTGGTAGGTTCCATGTTCATGTAGCCATAGAACACGGATGCTGAGTGCCTTGAAAAATCAGTGAAAAAGGCAGCTACTGGTGGGATTGAATTTAGAAAAATGTCTGGGACTGAACTAAAAGACTACAGTATTTATTATTATTCTTATTAATATTACCTTAGCAGGTCCAAATGTATTTATTTATCAATTGAGTGGTTCTTTTATGGCCAACGTTTGAGAAACTGTGTTTAAGAAAGACTAATTCCATAGAAGACTTCTGCCAAGGCCGAAATGTTAGGTCGTTAACAGACTACTTCATGGGTCTTTAGGATTCTTAGGGGCGGATGCTTCCATTGATAGAGAGCCAATCTGCACCTTTACCCAGACTCTCACCACCCTAGCGTGGTAGTTCTTATTGTTTTACTCCAAAAGTCATAAACACAACAACACAAATACTCCCTCCTACAAAAGTCGGACAGCAGGAACCCAAGCAGACCCGGCCTGAGGGAGGGGGGGGGCTGTGATGAGTGACCACAGAGTATGGGTGGGGGTGTCATTAAAAGGGGTGGGGCCAGGCAGCTGATTGTATCAACATCAACACGCCATTAAAGCAATTACCAGCCAGCCACCAAACAGCAGCACCCGGACGGACGCATTGTCCGCTTCTAGAGGCCGTGTCGGCTCCCGGGAGGCCTCAATGGGAGGGGTACGGGGGGGGGGTTAAGCTGGTGAAGGCGCAACCCGATCCCCGGCTCAGTGGATCTGCGGAGGGATTGAGCCGGACAGCACTTAAAGACCCCCCCCCTCCTGTTCAACAACAGGTTGAAAGACACACCTGCTTTAGTGCAACCTGCAATCTGAGAGTGCCCCCGAACGCCTCATCTTTGCACCAAAGACCACTTGGTAGTTTGCCACCAAAAAGCACACCCAAAGCTCATTGGAACGACACACCAAAGCAACACAAACGTTTTCAAGGCAAAAACGGATAGCTTGCATTTTGCTGCCCATCAATCAAAGCGCTTCACTTTCACACCCCGACTTGTTTTCACAACGCATTTTCACTTTGGCCAAACGTACGCTTAAACTGCACAACCCAGGGAGGTTTCTCCATTAATACACCAGGACATATAAAAGGACCTTAAGAGATTATTCAGTCCAGACTGACAAACATCTGGAAAACCAGCTGTTTACATTCCACACACTGACGCACACAAAGCACATCCCACAGATCCACTCTGCTCAGCTCCAAGTCAATCAGAATTTTTAACTCGATGTTGCCGATAAACGCAAAGAAAAAGTGTACGAAATCAACAAAACTCCATCCAAAACACTCCAGTACTTGGAGCATTTTTGTGCCAGCGCCCCCAAAGGAAGGCGGCGTCGCCCCGGGTGCCATCCCCTCACCCTGTGGGGCTTACCTCGCTGTACGGCGTGCTGGTGCCCGTCTCCAGGTACAACATGTTGGCGCTGAGATTGAGCAGAGCGGCTGCTGTTTGCTCCACCGGCTCCAGGATTCCACCAAAAATCTCTTCTCCTCACTCGACGGGAGTGACACGGGCGATGGCGGGATGCGACGTTGGACAGGCGGGAAGCTCCTAAAGGATCCATGGGAAGGCGCATATATAGTGTGTGTAGTGGGGGGGAGGGGTTTAAGGAGCCACCTGTGAGGTACCTGGGTGAGTCCACACCCATCCCTGCAAGGAGAGGCTCCATCTTCTTGAGAAGAGAGGCTTCACAACTGCATCCATGAATATTTCTGCATTTTAAGTCGGCTTCGGAATATTTGTGCTTCCTGTTCATGTCTTTCACCCATGAGATGATCCACCAAGCACAGCCTATCATCAGCCGAACTCGGGCCGAGATAGCTGCGGCCCACATGCTAGTTAGCATACCAATGACACCCGCTCCAGACCCCCAAGCAACACTTAATGCGTCGTGAGGACCGCCCCCCTGCCACCCCCCAACAACAATGTGACTCCTGTAGATGTCTTGTATCCATCACAGATGACGGCTGTAGATTTGTTTGGGGAACGCGATGCTAGTCACCAGCGTGCTATGCTAGCTGACACACTGTCACTCAGCTCAGCACTCGTGTACATGTATTTATATATGATCACATTATTTACTCTAATTTCACAGGAAAAGCTCTCATTTTAGATGGCAATATATTCAAATCAAGAAATATATTGTATTGTGTACATTTTATATTATATTTATCTCCGCCAAGCACCAAGCGTTTTCACCGGTGTTTATCTATTTGTCTATTTGTGTTCAAAATAGCTTGAAAAGTTCTGAATGGATTTGGATGACTTTTTCAGGAATTGTCAGAAATGGGATATGGAAGAACTGATAACATTTTGGGGGTGATCCGAATAACCGTCTGGATCCAGGAATTTTTTTTAAAGGATTCTTTTAACATTTCACAAAAAGTGGAACCAAGAGGTTTGACAAAATATCAAAAGATTGATCCAAAAAATGTGGGATTATTATTTTGGGGTGAATCCCATACGCTTGGCAGAGGTCTTCTACGGCATATTTTAAATATCTAAAAATAATATCTGTAAATATGTATACATGTATTCTTATGACTTTATTTGCTCTAAATTCACACAAGACTGAAATGTGTCATTTTAGATGTCAATTCCGTAAGAGAGGAAATGTTTACTGTGGAAAAAACAGCACAAATATGAATATATATTCATTAATTCATTCATTTTCTACCGCTTTTTCGTCGCAGGGGGTGCTGGAGCCTATCCCAGCTGTCTTCGGGCGAGAGGCGGGGTACACCCTGGACTGGTGGCCAGCCAATCACAGGGCACATCTAGACAAACAACCATTCACACTCACATTCATACCTATGGACAATTTGGAGTCACCAATTAACCTAGCATGTTTTTGGAATGTGGGAGGAAACCGGAGTACCCGGAGAAAACCCACGCATGCATGGGGAGAACATGCAAACTCCACACAGAGATGGCCGAGGGTGGAATTGAACCCTGGCCTCCTAGCTGTGAGGTCTGTGCGCTAACCACTCGACCGCCGTGCCGTCCTATGAATATATACATTCTAAAAAATATTTATTGATAATTTCATAATTTAATAATAACGTAATAATTTGGGGGCTGTGAATACAAATTGCCAGGGGTCCTCTAGATATATACGGTATTATATATTATTCATATATGATATAATATATGTGTATATACTGTATATATTATTAATAAGGATGTCTGTTATCAGTATAAAACTGCAATATTGGCATCAGATGTCATGTTACACATATCGGTATTCGCTGATATCGGTAGCGGAAATTGAGAGTTGGACAATATTGGCATATCGGTTTTCGTCAAAAAAGCCAATATGGGACATCCCTAATTATTAGCATCACTGAATAGGTTGAAGATTTTATTTTTATGCGTAGTGAATGGTACATCAGTACAGACACTTTTCTTTCTATACAAGGTAGAAATGTAAAACATAGATGTCAGGACATGACAATTCAGGTCAGGTTTTAGAAGAGTTTCAGTGCAGATATGACAGTTAGACATCTGGGGGGGGGCAGATGACATTAATTGCCAGCAAGCTCTGGGAGGGCTCAACTTGCCCTTTGGTCACAATCATTTGAAAAGTGTCTTAAGCACAACTATGAGCCCCAGTCAGTGTCTCCAATCAGTGGCGGCCACACCCTGCTCACCGGGGGGTTTGGTGGGTGGGTGGGTGGGTGGTGGGGCGGGGGCGGGCCTCGGGGCTCAGCAGCACATGGACACTTTAAAGTAAAGGCTGCTGCAGCCTTGTCAGGGTGATAATTAGCTGGCCTAAACAAACTTGTAATTATGTTGAAACAACACTGGAAAGGAGTTAGGACCCTCTGACTCACAGTGGGACTTTTTTCATTCCAGCTAGAGCTGTGAACAACAAGAACCTAATCACGCTACACTCTCACTCAGTCAGGTAACAGCAGGTAGACTGAATCATTTAAACAAAGAACTTCAATATTTGAAAATTAATTCATTCATTTTCTACCGCTTATCCTCACAAGGGTCGCGGGGGGTGCTGGAGCCTATCCCAGCTGTCTTCAGGCGAGAGGCGGGGTACACCCTGGACTGGTCGCCAGCCAATCACAGGGCACATATAGACAAACAACCATTCACACTCACATTCATACCTATGGACAATTTGGAGCCGCCAATTAACCTAGCATGTTTTTGGAATGTGGGAGGAAACCGGAGTACCCGGAGAAAACCCACGCATGCACGGGGAGAACATGCAAACTCCACACAGAGATGGCCGGGGGTGGAATCTAACTCGGGTCTCCGAGCTGTGAGGCCTGCGCGCTAACCACTCAGCAGCCAATATTTGAAAATAAATCATAAAATAAATTATGCAAAAATCCATCCACCCATCTTCTATGGCTTATCCTCACGAGGGTCGTGGGGGGTGCTGGAGCCTATCCCAGCTGTCTTCGGGCGAGAGGCGGGGTACACCCTGGACTGGTGGCCAGCCAATCACAGGGCACATATAGACAAACAACCATTCACACTCACATTCATACCTATGGACAATTTGGAGTCGCCAATTAACCTAGCATGTTTTTGGAATGTGGGAGGAAACCGGAGTACCTGGAGAACATGCAAACTCCACACAGAGATGGCCGAGGGTGGAATTGAACCCTGGTCTCCTAGCTGTGAGGTCTGCGCGCTAACCACTCGGCCGCCGTGCAAATAAACAATTTAATTTTATAATTTAATTTAGTTTAGATTATTATATTATATATTATTATAATATCATATTATCATATTAATAGATATACTAAAAGCAAAACAAAAGAAAAATAAATAAAATAAACATAATTTTTATTATAATATACATTTTTAATTCCATAAAATATGAATGTTAAAACAAATAATGTTAATTAGCTGTGTACATATTTATTCTCAGCCTTATTGCCGCATAATTACAAATATAAGATGTACAGGAAGAAAATGAAGTGACACGCAACTAGGGAGAACTATGTAGTTTATTCCTATTCCTATTCCTATTCCTATTCATTCATATCAGCATATATTACAAACTCTCGTGCTGTGAATCTTTCCCTGCCACCAGAATGGGATATTCCTCCTTTCCAGAGGCCTGGCTTATTTGGCTCCAATAAGCTCAGTGCTTCAGTGTGGAGAAGACCACCAGCAGGGCTTAAGGAGAACAGGGGGATGAGAGCAGAGGAGGCTTTACCCAAGCTTTTCCCCTCCATTTGGTTAGTATCAGGTGTCACACCTGCTTTGAGAAAGGAGCCCTGGCTTTGCTCCGTGTGCCGTTAAAGACCACGAGCAAGGTGGCAGCGTTAAGTTCCACTATAATTAAGCTCCCGACTTCCAGGCTGCTGATTTGCACGCCAATGACGTCATCACCGGATAACTCCTTCAGACGCTGACAGGTTTTTTTTTTGTTCTCAGAAGATATTCCAATGTTCATTTAAGGTTCTGCTGGTGTGAAGGAACCCAAAGAGAGAAGAACGCCAACACAAACAAGTAATCAGATATCCCCGTGTCGATGGAGCTACTCTGCCACCCAACACCCCCATCACCCGGCCCCCGACCCCCCCTCATTGGTGTCCTGAAAGCTCAGCTGATCAGAGCGTTATCAGTGTGTACAATCAGCTGTTTGGGGTAGGATATAGCGTTTCTTCTGCCGCTATTTCTGCTACATTCCATCGTGTTATTCTACCCTCTCTAAACCCCCCCCCCCCCCCCCCCCCCCCACACACACTTTTCTCTCACACGGGGAGACACCCACTGATCGATGAGAGATGGGAGCGCTTGCGAGGTGACGTGTTAAATTGTGGCCCTGCAGCTACAAGCGAAGAAAAAAGGAATTTCAGATTAAACATAAAACCCTCCACAATACAAATAAGCCCCCCGGGGCCACTAAACACTGAGCTGCAATCAACAGAGGCACACCTCTACCTGGGTGGGGGCGGGATGGATGGATGGGGGGGGTGGGCGCCTACTAACACCAGCACAGCTTTTCACCTTCATGGAAGCTCACCTATGAGCGCCGAGCTGCACGGACGTGGGCATGCCAATCACAATGTGGGGGCGGGGCCATTAATCACCAGGTCAAGAGGGCGCCCCCACCCTTGAGGGGGGGGCATTACTCAAGTCCGCCATCCAGATTTATATTTGGGATTTTTCCCAGCCTGCAGCCTTCCACCAGGGAAATAAACATCTAGTCTCCGTGTTTCAGTGAAAAGGGAAAGGAAGCTTCTTCATCGTCTAGCATAAATAAAACCCGCCCACCCCCCGCACCGTTAGGGGGTTGAGTCGGAGTCAAAGTGCAGTGGGGCTGCGTGAGATCATATCTTGGCCCCAGCAGACAATATCTACTGATAACTCTACATCGGACCGTCCTGGGAAATTCCAACAGAAAGCACACACCAAAAATGATGCAGTATTTTGATTTCCATCACAATGTCTGAGTTTTCATACAATACTCCATGTGACAAACAGAACGGGGCGCCCAAACAAAGCATCTACATTTTTTTTTATCGCGTGCGACTGCTTAATAACCCGCCATGGGGCCAAAGAAAGTTGCAAGTGGCAGGTATTTGCTCAAGAAATCACCCCGAAATCAGAACCGCATCATCTCAATTCTTAACCAAATAGATTTTTTTTTCCATAATGGTGCAGCCGTAAAACATGCTTGACATGGCAGCCAATGGCAGTGCAGGAAGGCGGGACTGACACGGGAAAGCCAAGTCACATCGAGAGGAGTAACGCGTGCCCACAGAGTTGATGGGATGACTTCATGGACAGTGAATCATCAATCACAGATCATCAATTGAGGTTGATTGTTATCGCTTCAACACTGGACAGCGACGTACTTACAGATAGCGTTTGGTCCGGTTCGTGCATGGTAATGCAGTCCATACTGATCTGGATGGTGTTTCCTGCAGAGCCGTGAGTCGGACCCTCGCTGTAGACTGAATGTAAGGCCGATCTGGATGCAAGGAGACAAACATCAGTACAATATTGTCATCCTTCATGCAAGACACTCAAGAACCATTTCCTTTTTTTTTTTTGCTGTTTCTTTTAATTTTCCAAATCTTTCATCTTGTTACTCTTCATAAAATTTCATCTGGTATTATTATGACTTTAGATTATAACTTTTATTAGAATATTATAACTTTACTCTAATAATTACAACTTAATTTTGTGTAGTATTTCAACTTCATGCTACTAAAGTGACATTTTTCCTCATCATGTTATGTGCCCTGTGATTGGCTGGCCACCAGTCCAGGGTGTACCCCACCTCTAGCCCGACGACAGCTGGGATAGGCTCCAGCACCCCCGCGACCCTCATGAGGAAAAGCGGTAGAAAATGAATGAATGAATGAATGTTATGTGCCCTGTGATTGGCTGGCCACCAGTCCAAGGTGTATCCCACCTC
Source organism: Doryrhamphus excisus (assembly GCF_030265055.1). Taxonomy (NCBI): domain Eukaryota; kingdom Metazoa; phylum Chordata; class Actinopteri; order Syngnathiformes; family Syngnathidae; genus Doryrhamphus; species Doryrhamphus excisus. The sequence continues at coordinate 22,493,813 of NC_080470.1, forward strand.
TAGCCCGAAGACAGCTGGGATAGGCTCCAGCACCCCCGTGACCCTCGTGAGGAAAAGTGGTAGAAAATGAATTAATGAATGAATGAATGAATGTTATGTGCCCTGTGATTGGCTGGCCACCAGTCCAAGGTGTACCCCACCTCTAGCCCGAAGACAGCTGGGATAGGCTCCAGCACCCCCGCGACCCTCATGAGGAAAAGCGGTAGAAAATGAATGAATGAATGAATGTTATGTGCCCTGTGATTGGCTGGCCACCAGTCCAGGGTGTACCCCACCTCTAGCCCGACGACAGCTGGGATAGGCTCCAGCACCCCCGCGACCGTCGCGAGGAAAAACGGTAGAAAATGAATGAATGAATGAATGTTATGTGCCCTGTGATTGGCTGGCCACCAGTCCAGGGTGTACCCCACCTCTAGCCCGACGACAGCTGGGATAGGCTCCAGCACCCCCGCGACCCTCGTGAGGAAAAGCGGTAGAAAATGAATGAATGAATGAATGTTATGTGCCCTGTGATTGGCTGGCCACCAGTCCAGGGTGTACCCCACCTCTAGCCCGAAGACAGCTGGGATAGGCTCCAGCACCCCCGCGACCCTCGTGAGGAAAAGCGGTAGAAAATGAATGAATGAATGAATGTTATGTGCCCTGTGATTGGCTGGCCACCAGTCCAGGGTGTACCCCACCGCTAGCCCGACGACAGCTGGGATAGGCTCCAGCACCCCCGCGACCCTCGTGAGGAAAAGCGGTAGAAAATGAATGAATGAATGAATGTTATGTGCCCTGTGATTGGCTGGCCACCAGTCCAGGGTGTACCCCACCTCTAGCCCGACGACAGCTGGGATAGGCTCCAGCACCCCCGTGACCCTTGTGAGGATAAGTGGTAGAAAATGAATGAATGAATGAATGTTATGTGCCCTGTGATTGGCTGGCCACCAGTCCAGGGTGTACCCCACCTCTAGCCCGACGACAGCTGGGATAGGCTCCAGCACCCCCCGCGACCCTCGTGAGGAAAAAGCGGTAGAAAATGAATGAATGAATGCTACTAAAGTGACATTTTTCCTCATCATGTTATGTGCCCTGTGATTGGCTGGCCACCAGTCCAGGGTGTACCCCACCTCTAGCCCGACGACAGCTGGGATAGGCTCCAGCACCCCCGCGACCCTCGCGAGGAAAAACGGTAGAAAATGAATGAATGAATGAATGTTATGTGCCCTGTGATTGGCTGGCCACCAGTCCAGGGTGTACCCCACCTCTAGCCCGACGACAGCTGGGATAGGCTCCAGCACCCCCGCGACCCTCGTGAGGAAAAGCGGTAGAAAATGAATGAATGAATGAATGTTATGTGCCCTGTGATTGGCTGGCCACCAGTCCAGGGTGTACCCCACCTCTAGCCCGAAGACAGCTGGGATAGGCTCCAGCACCCCCGCGACCCTCGTGAGGAAAAGCGGTAGAAAATGAATGAATGAATGAATGAATGTTATGTGCCCTGTGATTGGCTGGCCACCAGTCCAGGGTGTACCCCACCTCTAGCCCGACGACAGCTGGGATAGGCTCCAGCACCCCCGCGACCCTCGTGAGGAAAAGCGGTAGAAAATGAATGAATGAATGAATGTTATGTGCCCTGTGATTGGCTGGCCACCAGTCCAGGGTGTACCCCACCTCTAGCCCGACGACAGCTGGGATAGGCTCCAGCACCCCCGTGACCCTTGTGAGGATAAGTGGTAGAAAATGAATGAATGAATGAATGTTATGTGCCCTGTGATTGGCTGGCCACCAGTCCAGGGTGTACCCCACCTCTAGCCCGACGACAGCTGGGATAGGCTCCAGCACCCCCCGCGACCCTCGTGAGGAAAAAGCGGTAGAAAATGAATGAATGAATGCTACTAAAGTGACATTTTTCCTCATCATGTTATGTGCCCTGTGATTGGCTGGCCACCAGTCCAGGGTGTACCCCACCTCTAGCCCGACGACAGCTGGGATAGGCTCCAGCACCCCCGCGACCCTCGCGAGGAAAAACGGTAGAAAATGAATGAATGAATGAATGTTATGTGCCCTGTGATTGGCTGGCCACCAGTCCAGGGTGTACCCCACCTCTAGCCCGACGACAGCTGGGATAGGCTCCAGCACCCCCGCGACCCTCGTGAGGAAAAGCGGTAGAAAATGAATGAATGAATGAATGTTATGTGCCCTGTGATTGGCTGGCCACCAGTCCAGGGTGTACCCCACCTCTAGCCCGAAGACAGCTGGGATAGGCTCCAGCACCCCCGCGACCCTCGTGAGGAAAAGCGGTAGAAAATGAATGAATGAATGAATGTTATGTGCCCTGTGATTGGCTGGCCACCAGTCCAGGGTGTACCCCACCTCTAGCCCAAAGACAGCTGGGATAGGCTCCAGCACCCCCGCGACCCTCGTGAGGAAAAGCGGTAGAAAATGAATGAATGAATGAATGTTATGTGCCCTGTGATTGGCTGGCCACCAGTCCAGGGTGTACCCCACCTCTAGCCCGACGACAGCTGGGATAGGCTCCAGCACCCCCGCGACCCTCGTGAGGAAAAGCGGTAGAAAATGAATGAATGAATGAATGTTATGTGCCCTGTGATTGGCTGGCCACCAGTCCAGGGTGTACCCCACCTCTAGCCCGAAGACAGCTGGGATAGGCTCCAGCACCCCCGTGACCCTTGTGAGGATAAGTGGTAGAAAATGAATGAATGAATGAATGTTATGTGCCCTGTGATTGGCTGGCCACCAGTCCAGGGTGTACCCCACCTCTAGCCCGACGACAGCTGGGATAGGCTCCAGCACCCCCCGCGACCCTCGTGAGGAAAAAGCGGTAGAAAATGAATGAATGAATGCTACTAAAGTGACATTTTTCCTCATCATGTTATGTGCCCTGTGATTGGCTGGCCACCAGTCCAGGGTGTACCCCACCTCTAGCCCGACGACAGCTGGGATAGGCTCCAGCACCCCCGCGACCCTCGCGAGGAAAAACGGTAGAAAATGAATGAATGAATGAATGTTATGTGCCCTGTGATTGGCTGGCCACCAGTCCAGGGTGTACCCCACCTCTAGCCCGACGACAGCTGGGATAGGCTCCAGCACCCCCGCGACCCTCGTGAGGAAAAGCGGTAGAAAATGAATGAATGAATGAATGTTATGTGCCCTGTGATTGGCTGGCCACCAGTCCAGGGTGTACCCCACCTCTAGCCCGAAGACAGCTGGGATAGGCTCCAGCACCCCCGCGACCCTCGTGAGGAAAAGCGGTAGAAAATGAATGAATGAATGAATGAATGTTATGTGCCCTGTGATTGGCTGGCCACCAGTCCAGGGTGTACCCCACCGCTAGCCCGACGACAGCTGGGATAGGCTCCAGCACCCCCGCGACCCTCATGAGGAAAAGCGGTAGAAAATGAATGAATGAATGTTATGTGCCCTGTGATTGGCTGGCCACCAGTCCAGGGTGTACCCCACCTCTAGCCCAAAGACAGCTGGGATAGGCTCCAGCACCCCCGCGACCCTCGTGAGGAAAAGCGGTAGAAAATGAATGAATGAATGAATGTTATGTGCCCTGTGATTGGCTGGCCACCAGTCCAGGGTGTACCCCACCTCTAGCCCGACGACAGCTGGGATAGGCTCCAGCACCCCCGCGACCCTCGTGAGGAAAAGCGGTAGAAAATGAATGAATGAATGAATGTTATGTGCTCTGTGATTGGCTGGCCACCAGTCCAGGGTGTACCCCACCTCTAGCCCGAAGACAGCTGGGATAGGCTCCAGCACCACCGTGACCCTTGTGAGGATAAGTGGTAGAAAATGAATGAATGAATGTTACGATGATGAATGTTACTTTATTAGCTTCTTATAGTTTTTTTGTAACCTAACCCACATTTTTCCTTAATATTCTACCATTATGCTACTAAAATGATATTATCTTTCTTCATATTACAAAGTTATTTTTATAAAATTACGCAAAGTTCTTGTCTCGTCTTGATATTTTGACTTTATTGTTGTGAAATGTTGATGATTCCATTTAAAATATATATTTTTTTAAAGTGACGAGCCAATAAAAAAAGACAGCACTTGGACACCCCTTTAATACACCATCACGTTCACCATTTTCATCGATAAAAAGTTAAAGTTTGAGATCATTTTACCAAAAAAATAAACATTTCATGTTCGCCAAGATTTTATTTTGGTAGGTGCACTTCCTGTGACGGGTGTTTAAGTAGTGTTTGTGCTGCTTGACAGGAACGAGCACTCACTGGTCCAGCATATCGAAGAGTTGGTTGAAGACGTCCTGGCTGAAGAGCTCGGCCGTCGGCGTGGATTGACTGTGGGATGAGGCGCCGAGGAAGGGGGCGTCTCTCCAGGACAAACGGGACGAGGGCTCCCTGAGTCTGGGGGGGGGGGGTAGAGGGGGTGGGGGTGTAAAGGGCGGTTTAGGATCCACGCCATCAAACCACAAAGGCGTTGAAGTCAGACGCTCAGATTTCAAAAGAACAACCAGCTGCCACGTCAGCAGACTTCCAGGATGAACGCTGTTGCCGTGCGGGCCTGAGAGGGGGTGGCCACCCAGCCAGGAGAAGGAGGAGGAGGAGGAGGAGGGAATCAGGGCCATTGTCAAGAAGTCATCCTGCATAATAGTGAATATTTGTCCTGCACATAACGCTGATTGTGCACCATTCACACTTTGACCTGAAACATTACACCTGCTTCACAGCTCATACCACCATTGTTGCTGCTCAAGTGGCGCATGCTGACACCCCGACCCCCTCCTCCCCTGAGACACACGGAATCCCCCCCTTACTAGCTCCACCACCCGTCAACTATACGACACTGTAACTTGTGGTATGAGTACAGCTGGACAGGCAATGTGAAGCATGCCTCACTTAATGCAGGAGTGGAATTCCCCTTCAGTGGCAACAACATAGCAATATTTCATAATAAAAACAATATTTCAACGTTTCATGCATTGCTGACTTGGAAATCAAGGAAAATGTCCTCTAAAAATCCTCTAATTCATGCAAAACAGCAGCAAATTATCACTGCAAACTGTTACAAGTATGCACATACTGTAATATTAATATTACTACTAACAATAATAATAATAATAGAGAAAAGCATGTCTTGGCCAGGAAACATTTAAATAGGGAAATGTGGGTGCCTGAGCTAGCTTGAAGCGCAAAAACAATTAGTGATTACACCCAGCATTTTTACACCTTTACAACAGAGGCGTCCAAAGTTTGTTTTAATTCACCCTAAAATAAAATAATTTCATTATTGATGAAAAAAAATTGAGTAATCGCTTGCTGCTTTGCATTTCGAGGCTTCACTTTAACACGGCTTTTTAAAAATATATCAATAAATCATACTATTTCATGGTTGAATATGGCATATTATTTGCTAATGCTAATTTTTGCCGGGATAAAGCATGCATAAAAATGAATACAAATATAAGGCATTCACAAGATGCATTCAAAGATGTTGTGATGATATGTAGTATTCAATACTGGTCACTCAGTGTCAGTGATGTTACTGTAATGTTGAGACACACAAGCACCAGACTTGATCGCCAGAAAAACAGGTTTTTCATTGCAGGCTTGAATGATCTCCCAACAGGCACAATAACACGGGCTACTGTTGGAACCATAACCCATGTCAAGCTAAAACTGAACCTACGACGTATGAACTTATGAACTACGACTGAACTTACAACAGGACCCCCCCCCACCCAGCTCCCCGAGCAAGGGACATATTTATTTATGTTTTATATGCCTTACTTTCTCTTATTATTGTCTACTATATTGGGTAATAGGGGTGTTATTTCATTCTTATCATAAAAATATTCCATTTATAAATAAGGAATCTTACTTATAATTCACATATGACGGTCGCGAGTGACTATTGCATTCCCTACGACACTAATTTGATTTGTCACATATGACATCAGTGTTGGATAAGCAGCATAGAAGATGGATGGATGGATGGATGGAAGAAGTAATTTCATTCCAGAAAGTAACTAGTAATGATAACTAACAACTTTTTCAGGGAATATGGCCAAGATTGCATTGCAAACATTGACCGACATTAGCATCTCTAATGTCTAAAATGTATAAATACCATTATTTGATGTACCACATGTAATTGACGGATGGCTTCACCCCTTTTGTTTGTCTGCTGGCGGGTGTCTGGTTTCGGAGGCAGCCCGAGGCAAAGGCTGTTCAGGCTCCACTTAAAGACAGCGCAGCGCCTCCAGACGAGGTCGGGTCAAAGGTCGCCTCTAAACAGGGCCGCCCATTGTCTCCTGGCAGGTCGGGCACAGTGGCCGATGAAAATGCAATCAAAACAAACAGGCCGCCCGATCGGGGCCCTTCTCCGGTGTCCTTATTAATCACTTGTTCAAAGACCGTCCCCCACACCCCCCAACCAACGTCTGTCAGCCCCCCGCTGGAAGGACATGACCGCCAAACAAAAGAAAGCCCAGAAATTTCTCCACCACTTATCCCTTGACTTCTGTTCAACTGAAACAGTCTAAGGTTCAATTCTCTGAGGCGCACATTCTTCTGTTCAAGCTTTGGAATGCAAATACAACACAACTCCAACAAACAGGAAACCAACAGGACTCCAGCAAGATACTAACAAGACACCAACAGGACTTCAACAAGACATAGGACTCCAGCAAGACACCAGCAGTACACCAACATCACTCCAACAAGACGCCAACAAGACGCCAACAAGACACCAACAGGACACCAACAAGACTTCAACAGGAAACCAACAAGATACTAACACAACATCAACAGGACTTTAACAATACTCCAAGAAGACACCAACACCGTGATGCATCCCAAAACAACATTAAACTTTCCCTGCCTCCTAGAAGTGCTTTTTACTGTTATTAAGAGAGTTACTGTATTAATTAGAAAAGAAAGATCTCCGCCAAGGGATCCGAGTTGCTCAGGATGAAACCCTTCACAAATTGCAACCTGGCTTGCAATTCTACAAGTCTTGGCCTAAAAGCCAGGTGGGAAAGACTTCATATCTATGAGTATTCAAATCAAAATCATCCAATTACATAGATATTAATCTCCAATTTCGTTGTACATCTTGTATAATGACAATAAAGGCCATTCCATTCCATTAGATATTACAATATTCATTAAAGAAAACATGAAATAATGCACAATATGGCCCATTCATTAATTGAACTGTAAAATAATAATAATCATCATCACTATAATAATAATAATCATCATCATAATCACGACAATCAATCATAATAATAACTACAAATGTATTCAGTAACAAAGTAACAAAGGTCAGTAGGTAAACAGAGAATTTAATTTAAGTCAATAAAACCAGATCTGTAAAATACACTGAATGAAATGATTAAAATTACAACAATATTGTATTACATTTGACTAATGATTAGAATTCAAACATCAAACATACACACTAGATCAGATCAGCGAGAACTTTAACATTATATCAAATTTACTTTCAATTAGATTTTTGTTTTTTTGCACGTTGTTATTGGATTTTTGGCAGCACAAATGTGTGGATTGTCACCAAATTCCACCACAAGAAAAATCTGTGGCCCGATACTTATAATAAAAAAATAATACTATTTAATACTATATACTATATAATAAAAAAACCACCAACATAGGCATGCAACTACCCATCACTGGAAAAAGCCACGTCAATGACAACAGCTAATCGTTAGCTAGACACAATCAAAATGAAAAGCACCCCACCAGAATAAAAGTGTGTTGCTGATGTCGACGCACAAAAAGGATGCATAGGAAAGACTTAGCCAAACACGGCCAACACAGTGACGCGGACACACAAAGCAGGTTGCGTGTTTGGATTATCACTTTCACTTTCATTTTTGTTTTTTGGTCTTTTTCACGTGCTTGCAAAAAAAATGGACTGAAGTCGCTTGCAAGTCATCCTTGGCCACTTGAGCCTTGATGCTACTTGACACACGTTTTGCCACCGCGCGACACACGCTTAAAAATACATCCGGACGCAGCGGCAGCTGTGGAAGGAAGCAGGCGGACACAACTGTTGTCAGGGTGGCTTTGGAACATCGGTGGGGGGTCAGTACAGTTAGTCCACCAAAGAGCGGGGGGAATTCCCAACAATGACTTTTGGAAGAAAATGCTTTCCCTTGTATTTGTGTTGTTAGCCACATCAGGATGTTAGCATCACCCACATGTTGTCGTATGTACTCACCGGTGAAACGGGAAATCGGGGTAGTACTGCACAGCCGTGTAGGGCGAATTCATGTTGTCATGCCAAATGGGATGAAGCGGTTGCCTTTACGGGTTACTCGTGTGACATTGAGGCCAACGACTGATTCCTCCGCTTCAAAATAGGTCTACAATAAACAGAAATAAATATCAAAAACAGCATTAAAGTGCCTGAGGGTACAGTGCAGAGTGGGGACTGTCTGAGAGATGTTTTGAATTTAGGTATTTTGGCTTCAGCTGGTCCACAAAGGGGGAGGAGCTTGTGGCGGCCTTGCGACCAATCGGCAGCTCCACTTGTGCCAGATATTACTCATAAACACAGTTGCTAGGATATAGATATCAAGCTGCTCTCTTTGACCCTGTTGCCCTGACACACACACACACACCAGTGCCCTACTGCCAGTGTGTGTTTGTCTGGGACCTCTTGATGTTTCCACCCACACATACGTACACACACTCCCTGGTGTTGTTAAGGGGGGGGCTCAAACAAGACGGTTAGAGTCTGACACCCTCCATTGCAACCTGGTTGAGAAGCAAAGTTACAAGTACTGGTTATATTGGTTAAAAAACTCTGGTATAAGGACTGGTTGAGACACACTGGTACAAGGAATGTTCGAGAAGGACGGGCACAGGTACAAGGACATTTCAGAAACACGGGTACAGGTACAAGGAACGGTTGAGAATCATGGGTCCAGGTACAAGGACTGGTTGAGAAGCATGGGTACAGGTACAGGGACTAGTTGAGCAAGACATGCACAGGTACAAGGACTGGTTGAGAGCATGGGTCCAGGTACAAGGACTGGTTGAGAAGCATGGGTACAGGTACAGGGACTAGTTGAGCAAGACGGTCACAGGTACAAGGACTGGTGAACACGTGTTCACGGACTGATTGAGAAGCACTGGTACAGGTACAAGGAATGGTTGAGAAGAACAGGTACAAGACTGGTTGAGAAGTCGGAGTACAGGTCCAGAGACTAGTTGAACAAGACGGGCACAGGTACAAGGACTGGTTGAGAACACGTGTACATGGACTGATGGAGAAGCACCGGTACAGGTACAAGGAATGGTTGAAAAGCACAGGTACAAGACTGGTTGTGAAGCATGGGTACAGGTGCAGGGAATAGTTGAGCAAGACGGGGCACAGGTACAAGGACTTGTTGAGAACACGTGTACATAGACTCATTGAGAAGCATGGGTCCAGGTACAATGACTGGTTGAGAAGCATGGGTCCAGGTACAATGACTGGTTGAGAAGCATGGGTCCAGGTACAAGGACTGGTTGAGTAGCACGGGTACAGGTACAGGGAATAGTTGAGCAAGACAGGTAAAGGTACAAAGAATGTTTGAGAAGGAAGGAAGGTGCACAGGTACAAGGACTTTTCAGAAGCACTGGTACAGGTACAAGGACTGGTTGAGAAAAATGGGTACAGGTACAAGGACTGACAAGGACTGGTTGAGAAACATGGGTACAAGTACAAGGACTGGTTGAGAGGCACAGGTATCAGGTACAAGTACTGGTTAAGAAACATGGGTACAAGTACAAGGACTGGTTGAGAAACATGGGTACAAGTACAAGGACTGGTTGAGAAACATGGGTACAATTACAAGGGCTGGTTGAGAAGCACAGGTACAGGGACAGGTTGAGAAGCACAGGTAGAAGGAATGGTTGAGAAGTACAGGTATGAGTACAGGGGCTAGTTTAGAAGCACCGGTCCAAGAACGGGTTGAGAAGCACAGGTATCAGGTACAAGGACTGGTTAAGAAACATGGGTACAAGTACAAGGACTGGTTGAGAAGCACGTGTAGAAGGAATGGTTGAGAAGTACAGGTATGAGTACAGGGGCTTGTTTAGAAGCACCGGTCCAAGGACTGGTTCAGATGCACGGGTACAAGTATGAGAAATGGTTGAAAAGCACAGGTGCAGGTACGATGACTGGTTGAGAAACACAGGTACGAGTAGGAGGGCTGGTATGGGTACAATGACAAACACAGGTACAACATTAGCGAAGACTAACCAGACAGACATTTTTTTCCCGCCACATTATTAGCCTCCCCTGGCCTCCTTGCGTCTCAGCCATGTAGTATGAGACTGTAAACCTAGAGGTGCTGCTTAGATGGGCAGCAGGTGAATCAGCATGCTAAAATAAATGACAAGTGGGGGTCACGGCAGGGGGGGAATGCTAATAAATAGATGAGGTGTATCCAGGGAACAACATCCTAGTATTTTGGACTGAACTATCGGTGGGACATCCAAAGTGTGACGTTGAGTACACACGCACACTTGGAGTTCTCACAGTTTGAATTATCTCCATAAAGAAAACTAGGTTTTTACTGTATTTTATTTGCAGAATTTCCAAAGAATGTTTTAAAAAAACAGTGGAACCTGTCCATGTTCGGTGGTGTGTAAACTAGTCTTAGTTTTCCCTGAACTTTTGTCAATATTTGTGGGTGTTTAGAACAGATTCAATAGATTTAGATCATTTTTTGTGGAAAGATTGCTCAGTTTTTTGTCAGACCTTTTCAATTAAAGCTGCTATGTCACCCGGCTCAAGGTTTCATTTGCTCCAATCAAAAATTTAAGACCGCCATCACTATCACCGACTAGTCTGTTCCAAACAAAAAACGCCTATATTTATCACAATTACAAAGTAAATTGCATAAAAATGGGCATACTCAGTTGTTAATACGACAGGCCATTCACGGATGTCTGGTATTCACATACAATTTACATTCATGTTGTTATGATGATGCATAGGAATCCATGCTGTTTTGTGGTTGAATACCGCCTATCAATAAATATGCGTATTTAAGGAAATGTTATGTATTTGTTGCCTAAATAAGGCAATTTCAAGCATAAAAATGGCAAAATTAAGTAAAATACAAATATAAGGCCTTCAGAAGATGCGTTCAAAGACACTGCGATCATATGTAGTATTCGACACCGGTCACTCGTCAGTAATGTTACTGTTGGGTGAGACACACAAGCACCAGACTTGATGGCTGGGAAACACAAACTCTGAACCCCTGATGTCATTTCCTGGCCCCCGCCCCCTCAACTTGCACCGGAACACATTTACAACAATACACACGAACACATGTCTTATGTTTTACTTTCTCTTATTTATTTATTCATTTATTCTAAATTATTTAAATTATTTGTACAAATTACTGTTTACGCTGTACATTGTTCATATTTGATGTCATCTATTTATTCTCCACATTATTATTTATTATTACACAGGAGCCAGGCAACGACATTTCGTTGGCAATTTCACTGCTGTGTTATTGTGCAATGACAATAAAGAAAGTCTAAGTCAAAGTCTAATTCTACTATATTGGGCAATAGGAGTGTAAATGTGACTATAGGGGTGCTATTTCATGTCTAGAAGGCTTTAAAAAAGATTTTCTATACTGCTAGGAAAATATTCTATTTATGAATAAGGAATATTCGCAGATATGCACTTGACACGGTTAGGTCTGTAATCAATTAACTGCCATAAACGATGATAGTTGGCTTGAGTAGCTAAACATTGCCAAATTGCCATCATTAGCTAACAAAAAACGCACCAAGTAGGCTGGGATACGCATTCAAGAGTTAGCGCCCTCTAAGCAGCCGCTTATCCGTGACATACGGCAACTTTAACAGCCGAGGTACCGCTGTACATACAGTACATAGATATCAGTAGTCGACAATTCATAAAGTCAAAGCTAAATCCAAATCCTTGTTAAAATCTCAGCATGGTTATGTTATTTATACAACAAAACCCCATTCGTTAATCTTTATATGCGCGCTGTCGCTGTGGCCGAGGACAAAGTGACCTCCAGGTTGCCATCCGATGCTGATATTTACGAGTCCACATGAAACCCTTACATCATTAATTACACTAAGGCCCCGTCACCCAAACCCTATTACTTCATTTGACATGCATGTGTGTGTTTATGACTTAGCAGCTACGTCATGCTGTCATCGAGCAAGGGGAGATAGAGGATGTCTAATGTGCTTATTGCCCTCCCATACCCCGGTCCTGACAAGATACACTTTAGTCGACACCCTAGATGGCCGGCAGCATGCGTTGCTAAGTAAGCGGCTCTAATTGGTGTTGTTCATTGTCCTGCAGCCGTGATTGGAGTTTACATACAACATGCCAGCACGCAGTTGGCCCAGCAGCTGATAAAGCAGCAAAGAGACGGCTGTCAGTCACGGTGGCCCATCACTCTCACACTCCCAGGGGGGGGTGGCGGGGTATATGGACATACTTGAGTGCGTCTGTGTGTATATTCCACTTGGTGACTAATGCAGGGGAAATCCAGATGACTCAAAAGCAGCATGCAGTGCAGCGTCTGCTGGGTGATAATTTACAGCCTATAGACTAAACCTGCCTGGCAACCCGGCATTGTTCCTCACCCCAGATATCATGAATATCATGTGGAACGCATAGCTGAAACTTTAGTTCGAATTATGTGGTGTACACAAACGTTTGCAAACATTTTAACGTCGTAAAATTGATGGAAATTAGAGGAAACATAATGTCATTATAGTACCATAAAGTTAAAATTGAAATACAGTCAACCCTTGCTTATTGGTTCCAATCCTGACCGCGATTAGCACATTTCTGTGCTAGCATTCAAAAGTTAGGGCATTGAAAACCGATTTAAGACTTTCTAAAAACAGTTTTTAACATTATTAAAGCCATGTAAACATGAAATAACACCACAAGAGTCACTTTTACACTCCTATTATTCTTTACATCACAATGCGCAGCCACTGCAGGGACATGAACAGACGGCCACGGCTAGCATAGCAAGCTACTGAGCTAACTAGTTTCCCTCCCTAATTTACAGTACTTATTCTAAACGTAACCTTTTTCAAGTGGGGAAGAAGGACAAAGAAGCCAAAAATTTACCACTTCCACTCAAAATGAGAGAACCGGTTCGGTTCGGCTTTGCTGGTTCAGTAGCCATTTTTCATGCAGTGTGGAAGGTCATGTAATCTAATGCCATGTTTCATAACATTACTGCCACCTAGAGACCAGAATATGACATACAGTATACATACAGTGTTGAAAAAAAAGTTGTTTTTTTGCATGTTTGTCACACGTAAATGTTTCTGATCATCAAACAAATATTAGTCATTAATTAAATATTTCTCAATGACAACACAACTGAACACTAAATGCATAAACTTTATTATTAAGGGAGAAAAAAAATCCAAAGCTCTATGTCCCTGTGAGAAAAAGTGATTGCCCCCTAAAGCTAATAACTGGTTGGGTCACTCTTAGCAGCAACAACTGCAATCAAGCGTTTGTGATAACTTGCAATGAGTCTCTTACAGCGCTGTGGAGGAATTTTGATTTTGACAGAATTTTCAAGACACACAGAACATTGTGTTCTAGGGTTACATAGACATGGTATATATGTACCAAAAGGATGATTAGACTCTTCTTTCATTAGAAAAAAAGGTTTCTACCTTTTTTCCATTCTTTCGTAATCAGCAGCAAAACATAGGTAAGTTTCATCAAATACGGCTTTTTGTAAAAAGCACAACTTTGCGCAAGACAGCTCCAAGCCTTTTTTACTTCCTGGTTGCTGCATAGAGCTCTTTTACAAGGCAAGGATGCAGGCCGAGCTCTTACAAAAAACACTTCTGCCACAATGTGGTCACTTTTTTCAGCTTAAAATGGCACCAAACATTCTCTCTTCTATTGTGGAGTTGCATCATTACTTCTTTTATGCCTCTCACGCAAAAAAAACATAAAGACGGCTGTGATTGGGCCCACTCCCAAGAGTTCCCGAAGACTTCCGGACTACTTCCTAACACCACTTTTTGATAATAAATAAATAAACCCCTTGGAGAACGACTTAAAATGGTTTAGGAGTTACTGGTAGCTCATGAGCTACTGGCTTGAGACTGACTTGTCGTAAATCAACTCAAACTGTGTTAACATAGGATTTCTACAAAAGTAGAAATGTGATCATTACATGTCTTTTTGCGAGATTTTTACCCATGTTTAAAACTTAGTAGACCACTGACTCGTCGTGGAAAAAGGCAATTGGCAACTCCAGACACCGGTGAGCTTGTAATTTGCACCCCGCACCCTGTATGCACACTCTATAATGCTACACAGACAACCACTTAGTACTGATAAATTCTCACTGACTTCTGGCTCTGTTTGTTTTTTTACGAAAAAATGTGGAGTGCATGATAATTACTGGAATGATAATTATCAAGTCCATATCAGGGAAAATGTATAAATTAAACATTATAAATAACAGAACGGTCCAATTATGCAAGATTATGCGTACTGTGCAGGTGAGCTAATCAAGCGCTTCTTCAGTCTTCTGCCTGTGATGTTAATGGACGCTCACTTGTAAACAAACATTGACTTTAAGAGGAAAGATGTTGTATGCAGGGCTCGTTGGTCTAGGCCAGGGGTGCTCACACTTTTTCAGCATGCGAGCTACTTTTAAAATGACCGAGTCAAAATGATCTACCCACTACAAAAATGCAAAACATCTATTTATTTTCAAATGTATTGAGGATTATTTGTACGTACAATGTATGTTGATGTACCTTACATAACCAAATGAGCCAATATTGCAAAACACACATAATTAACTATTAACATTTTTTGTAATTACCTTAGTTTACTTTGATGACTTGCACTGAATTGAACCAGCCAGGGATGCATAGTCCGGACAGTAGCTGCTGATAGCCAGCCTCAAGCACACTTCCAAATGTTTATCAGTCATGGATAATATCCGTATCATAATATCCGTATAATATTCCATATCCGTATGGAAGTGATATGTTTTTTGCCTTTTTACTTGGTCCAGTTTTTGCCTTTTTACTTGGTCCAGCTCCTTCACTCATTTTAGTGACCATAAACTTTAGCGAGGGCTTTAAAATCTCGCAATTCGCCGACTAGCTTAGCACTTTGCATCGTTGTTTACGCATGAGCGGTGACCTAAAGGTCAAAATTCAGTTGTCATCTGACTGGTTGTCCTGTATGTCAATCAAGTAACGGGGATGGATGATAGGCTGACATCGTAAGTTCTGCTGCACTTAGAGACGTTGTTTGATTTGATTGGTCACCCGAAGGGCAACATTCAGTTGTCATCTGAATGGCTGCCCTGCATATCAATCAAGTGACGGCATTGATGCCGGGATATTTTTTTAATGTCACGCCGCGATCGACCAGCGATCGACCAGTACCACCTCCGCGATCGACCGGTAGCTCGCGATCGACTTAATGAGCACCCCTGGTCTAGGCGTATGATTCTCACTTTGGGTGTGAGAGGTCCCGGGTTCAAATCGCGGACGAGCCCTTCAATTGAAATCATGTGACTCAGTTGGTCTAGAATGTTTTTGCAAATTTCCCCACTGAGGGACGAATAAAGGCATATCTTTTACCAAATGCTCCGCGATGAAACTAACAAGCACACAAAAACGGCATTAGAAATGTCAGCGCCACAGCGTTTGAGTGCCAAAGGTTTGCCAGAGACCTCCATGGCCTCACACTGACTGCTCGGAGTGTGTGCTTGAATACAGTGCACCTTGCTGGTACACGCCAGGCGGCTCCACTGTTGGTTGTGGTGACCACATGTGTCCGAATATAGTGCACCCTGCTGGGCCACAGCAGGTGCCCCAATCTGGCCTATTCTTTGGTTCTCCTGATAGTAGTCATGTGGTTTTAGTAACGTCTTGACATTTCAACAGGTACAGTTGGTCAAATCCAAATTTGTTCTTCTTACCTCCAGGTACGCACAAACTACAGTTACTAAATAAAAAAAAGTATATCTAAGAACTTATCGGTATCACACTGGTCTTGAAAAACTGAAGGTGTGGGTTTGAAAGAAAAGATAAAGCGCATCTAAGTGTGTTGTAACGATTATTGTAACTATTTTAGCAATTTTGTGTGTACCATTGTACCAAGCCAAGTACTGAACAATGTTTTCCCACGCTGTAAGTGTACTTTTTAAAGTGGCCTTTGTCCCACTGTGTATTTTTTTTTAATGACATATTATGTTGCTGTCGTGTTTGGGAAAATGAAACTTGCCTGCAGCAACAAAAACGCAGTGAGTCAGGGTTGACTAATCCAGGAGGCGTTCGTTTGCTTGATAGAGAGCAAACTTTGTCCCTTTTGGATGTTTGCGTTCATGACAAACACATTGTCATGTGCATACACAAGACCGTGATTAATGGTTTGACTGGCGTATTAACACTTAGAACTGGGGTGTCCAAACTTTGTCCTGTGAGGGTCACATAGTGAAAAATGGAAGGAGGCAACTTTGGCACATTTTGTAAAGCAACACGTGTAGATATGCTAAGAAGTTATATATTTCAGGAAGAAATGCATCTCAACTGTGTCATATAATGGAGGAAAAAGGTATAATATTATGAGAATGTTAAAATATTACAAATAAAATTATAAACATTATTTAAAAAGATAGTTGAATTTTTTTTAATGGGGAAAAAAACAGAGAATATATATATATATACAAATAAAAATACATATATATATATATATATATATATATATATATATATATATATATATATATATATATAAGCAGTAATTAGTATGAATTTTTCTCTGTTTTTTTCCCCATTAAAAAAAATTCAACTATCTTTTTAAATAATGTTTATAATTTTATTTGTAATATTTTAACATTCTCATAATATTATACCTTTTTCCTCAAAGGAATTTAAAAAAATGACAACTTTTCATTGTTTTTCATAATATTCCGACTTAAATTAAAATATATTTTTTGCTTAATATTTCAAGTCTATGCTACTAAATTATATTATATTTCCTCACAATATTCTCATGAAATTGTGAATTTTCTTCTTGGTACAAAACCTTTTGTCTTAATAGTTTGACTTTATTCTTGTACAATTCGCTGTTTTGTTTCTCAAATTCTGTTTAAAAATATTTTTTTCTTTTACTTATTTACACATTACATATGTGACATGGTTCAATGAGAAGTACATATTACAACATTATTCTAGTATTCTAGTATTTTTTCCTCATTAGATTACTAATGAGCTCATTAGAACTCATTAGATTTTTTTCAGTTTTTTTTTTTCTTTAATTAGTTTTCTTGTTAAATTCTATTGTTAAAATGCAGGCCTCAAATGGACATGCCTGAATTACAGTCTAAAATATGCTTTAGAGTATAAATGTGTTTATTTGTCATATTATTACAACTTTTTAATCTTTTTTTCTTTCAAATTTCAACTTTATGCTACTAAAATGAAAGTTTATTCTCGTAAAATTCAGACTTTTCCTCTTGTCACTTTCTGTTGATATTTGGACTTTCACCTCGTAAATTTATGGCAGTTCTTTTTCCTTTCTGCAGTTTTTTTTTCCACCAACTATTTCAACTTTTTGCAATGATGACTTTATTTCCATACTATTCTGACTTTATTATCATTAAATTATAACTATTCCTGCAACCTAATTTTCCCCAAATTAACTTTATTCGTTGTTTTATTAGCTCCTCATTATAAAATATAGTTTTTTTATTTCATATTTCAACTTCATGCCACTAAAAGGGTTAATTTTTCCAACAATGTTATTGTTTTTGTTTGTATAAATCTTTTTTTTACTTTATTCTTGTAACATTGCTTTTTATTTTTTCCAGTTTCCTTGTTATTTCCTTTGTTACTTGTTAATGTGTTGTTATAATTATATCTAATTATAAATTAGACGTTAGGCGGGCCAATAAAATTGCCAATGGCCCCTGAGCTGCACATTGAACACCCCTGTCATTCCATGTTCTCATTCACGAGGATGAAGATCAACAAGAGGAGCCAAAAATCCATCAAGTCGTGCAAGTGAAACAAAAACATCAAACTGTAAACTAAAACGCTTTTCTTCTCCCAACAAGTAGAACTGGATTTTACTGCCTCTCTTCCCAAGGACAAGGAAACCCTTTTTTTTTTTGGTACACAACAACACAATCTGAGGTTTCCTGCAATCCGTGCCAATGCTGAGAAACAGAAGTCACGGGAGCGCAAACCGTTAAACAGCAGCAATCCGTCACTAAACCTGTTTTAGCTGCTGTTGTCTTCTGACACCAGTCAACACCTCGCAGAGGCCAAAAACTACTTGAAACATGGCCAGTACTTAAAAAGACTGGAAAATCACATCAATAATCCTGCAGGCTGATTCTTAGGTCCGAGTACAAAACAAAGTAAACAGCATGACATCATCCGGTAGGCGGCAAAAGGGGACAGTAGAGTTCTGTATGGCTTAGGTCAGGGGTGCTCACACTTTTTCAGCATGCGAGCTACTTTTAAAATGACCGAGTCAAAATGATCTACCCACTACAAAAATGCAAAACATCTATTTATTTTCAAATGTATTGAGGATTATTTGTACGTACAATGTATGTTGATGTACCTTACATAACCAAATGAGCCAATATTGCAAAACACACATAATTAACTATTAACATTTTTTGTAATTACCTGAGTTTACTTTGATGACTTGCACTGAATTGAACCAGCCAGGGATGCATAGTCCGGACAGTAGCTGCTGATAGCCAGCCTCAAGCACACTTCCAAATGTTTATCAGTTATGGATAATATCCGTATCATAATATCCGTATAATATTCCATATCCGAATGGAAGTGATATGTTTTTTTGCCTTTTTACTTGGTCCAGTTTTTGCCTTTTTACTTGGTCCAGCTCCTTCACTCATTTTAGTGACCATAAACTTTAGCGAGGGCTTTAAAATCTGACGCAATTCGCCGACTAGCTTAGCACTTTGCATCGTTGTTTACGCATGAGCGGTGACCTAAAGGTCAAAATTCAGTTGTCATCTGACTGGTTGTCCTGTATGTCAATCAAGTAACGGGGATGGATGATAGGCTGACATCGTAAGTTCTGCTGCACTTAGAGACGTTGTTTGATTTGATTGGTCGCCCGAAGGGCAACATTCAGTTGTCATCTGAATGGCTGCCCTGTATATCAATCAAGTGACGGCATTGACGCTGGGATGATATTTTTTTAATGTCACGCCGCGATCGACCAGCGATCGACCAGTACCACCTCCGCGATCGACCGGTAGCTCGCGATCGACTTAATGAGCACCCCTGGCTTAGTGGAAACATGGATTCTCAAGATTTGAATTTGAAAAAGCACACAGAACACTCAGATTCCTCACACACAGTGCTTATTTGAAAGGAGACAGAAAGGAGTTCTTCATGGTTGTGTGAACACACAACACACAATATACTATATCGGAAAATTATATACAGTATATATGTTTTTTATGACATGATCAAGGAAGGAATATTCTTGCAAGTAGACTAAAATCAGGTTTGGGTGCCAGGAAGTTGCATAGAAACAAACCCTCACCAAAAACAAAACACCTTGGAAGAGAAGCACTGCCCATCCCACAAGTCCGTAAATCAGAAAAACACGCCCAAACTGATTGTGTCTGAAAATATAGGAAAAACATTCTGATGCAACAATTTTCCTTTTCAGTTTCTTTGGAACTTTGATTTTCTAAAAATAAATAAATAATTCCCTCGTTGGTTGCAGTAGGGTCTGGAAAAAAACTGGAATCTAGGATATAGGATTCAATTTTAATCATTCATTCATTCATTTTCTACCGCTTTTTCTTCACGAGGGTCGCTGGGGTGCTTGAGCCTATCCCAGCTGTCTTTGGGCGAGAGGCGGGGTACACCCAGGACGGGTCGCCAGCCAATCACAAGGCACATTCACACTCACATTCACATTCATACCTATGGACAATTTGGAGTGGCCAATTAACCTAGCATGTTTTTGGAATGTGGGAGGAAACCGGAGTACCCGGAGAAAACCCACGCATGCACGGGGAGAACATGCAAACTCCACACAGAGATGGCCGAGGGTGGAATCGAATCCTGGTCCTCCGAGCTGTGAGGTCTGCGCGCTAACCACTCGACCGCCGTGCCGCATTTTTGTAGTTAGGCCTCGAGACAGCCACTAGCCAGCTCGTTAGCGAGCAAACCATTTAGCTTCGAATATAGTATTTTTTACTTACCACTTCCCCACTGAATGGGAAGAGAACTTTTTTTTCATGTGGGACATGCCTTGGCTAACTTAATGACTCTATGCAGTGTTAAAGGGGAACTGCAAATTTTGGGGACTTTTGCCCATCGTTCCCAATCCTTATGTGAAACATGAAAACATATTTCTTTCCCTTTTCTGTGCATTATAAAATTAGAAAACAAGTTAATTTCAGCTAGCTTACAATGCTGTCATTGGGATACACCTATTTTGACAATGAATCCTTCGTTGCATGGTTTTGATATCTAAAAACACTACTCAATTTTCTTTCCTCGGCGCATTGATACTAGCTAACTAACATGACACCTCAGAATGATGGAAGAATTAAATCAGAATCAATTTAAAAAGGTCCGAGGAGGCCGCATCACTAGCTAGTTGTTGCACCTAAATGAAGATAGCATTCATTTGCATTCATTTGCTTTGCACTTGGCAGTGCAGGTTTGGATAGCACTATTTCAACAAAGTCATGATATCATTAAAGCTCCCCCACCCTCAGTTCATCCTGATTTTTATTGCATTTTTAATACATTTTTGGTAGTCGCTTGTAATTTATTGCTAAGTATATAAGTATGATTAATAATTCATACCTGATTTCCTTACAAAAACAACAGGAATCTAGGAAACCTCACCTGCGCTGTCCAAGTATTTATTTCACAGTCAAACTAGTTGAATTTTCTACAAAAAGGTTACTTTTGGATCCTATCGTTCTAAATGTACCAATATCGTGGTTATTAAAACGAGTATCTGCTCATGCAACAAGCTAATTTTTTAAGATAAATCTACAAAAACCAACACATGGGCAATAAAGTCATAATATCATGAACCAACTAACCAACCGCCATAAACTAGGGATCACTATATAGGCTGGACATCCCTTGTTTTGGCATATTTACTACTAAAAGTTTAGTCCCGCTTTAAACAACAGTCCCCATCCCAGTTCCCGGTAATCCCGCATAGCGACACGAGGAAACAGCCAAGAATTCGGACAAGGGTGACGATACTTTACACCGACATAGCAGCTGGCTGCTGTGACCCGCTTCGACGCTTCTGCAAGGTAATTCAATCGTTCATACTCTAACTTTCGGAAATATAGAGCATGATGTAAAAGATGTGGAGCGGTGTTTAGCAACCACACGGGTCAGTATCCCGGCAACAGCCTTGTGACGTGTGCCATTGGTCTGTGCCCGAGCCTATTAAAAAGCATGTCTGCGGAGGGCATAATGATGCCGGGGGGGGGCGGCTCAGCGACACATTAGCCCGCGTCCATGAGCTTCCACTCGGCCGAGGGTAATCTAAGAGAGGGGAAGTTGAAGTGTCCTTTGTCACCGGATATGCTTCCAAAATAAAACATGCTGTCTGTGTTCTGAGACACTTAGAAGAAAGTGGATATTTCACAGGCATTCTCTGTCAGCTCCAGGCCAGACTGTGACATTCCATATAGTCGATACAACTTCCACACACCACACACTTGAAAATACGACAAAAACAGTCATCACGGCTCAGCTCTCACCAGGCACAATCAATAAAAAATGACCTTGAATTAGTTTGATTTCTCATAGTGGCCACACGGCTGCTTCATGCCCACCGGGTGATGTCAACCCAGGCGGAGATTTGCTAATTGAGGGGCTTTAGAGAATCGACATTGCTATGACCGCATGTGAAAGCCGATCCGGCACAGCGAGCTGGAACGCTCGTTGTGTCAGGTAGAGCGGCTTCCTGCGGCGTAACGTCACACGTCAATCTGTCCGTGACATGGTTTGGGATTGTGCGAGGGTATCTGTTGTATCTGTTTAGGTGTCAGGGGACTAGTGGCAGACCATGTCGCCGCTGGCCGCTTCCGCTCTCCTACTTCTAGTATTACTACAGACGGACACCGCATCTCGCTCTGCAGACTGATCACCACATGAGAGGCTGATGTTGATCGAGGTGGCAAGTGTCTCTGTTAGAGTAATGCCAATACTGAATTGCAAATACAATTAAAATATTAAGAAAAGAAAATGTATGAAGACGCTTATTTAAGAAGAAAGCCGAACTATTGGGGAAATTAAAAAACATAAACCATAAACCATAAAATTTGCAGAAATTATAAAAGTTTAAAAAGAAAGGAGACCTAACAAGAAAAAGTTCAGATTTTACAAAAATATTATGAGAAAAACATTTCAGTTTTCTAAACTTTAAATATTATAAAAATATACGAATATATGAATATGTTTTATTAAAATATGACAAACAAACAAAAGTTGTAATTTTTGGAAAATTTTGTTGTGTAGAAAGTTATAAGGCTATGAAAATAAAGTTTCAAAAATTGCAAATAAAATCATTATTACAAGAATAAAATTTACAGGAAAAAAGTTGACATAGTAGTAAAATTAAAATAGAAAAACCTGCTGTAATTGTATAGAATTAAGTCAAAATATGAAGAGAAAAAAGTATTGTAATGAGAAAAAGTAACCGTTTTATGAGAATAAACTCTAGAATAAACTCTATATTTAACAAAACAAAGTTGTCATTTTTGGAAAATTAGGTTGGAAAAAAGTTATAATATGGGAATAAAAACAAAAAAAAGTGCAAATACAATTGAAAAGGAAAATGTATGAAGAAGATTATTTAAGAAGAAAGCTGAAATATTGGGAAAATTAAAATACATAAACATTGAAAAACTTTGCACAAATCAAAAAAGAAAGAAGGGGGACCTATTATGCTTTTTCCACTTTTCCACGCTAAAATGCTAAAGCCACTTACAATTGAGAGACGTCTTGAAGTAACCTCTTTTCTTGAGAAACTTCCGACTGTCCAGTCTCCACTTCCGGATTGGGTTCGGGATTCAACACAAATGGCTGTGTGTTAAAAGCCGACCTTTCAAAAAGATACATCACCGTTTATTATCAACTCCTAGACCGTTTATCAACTCCTATAGAGTTGGGTCCACAGCTAGCGGCACAAACCGGAAGTCCTTGTAAGCACTCGGGAATGTGACCAACCACAGCGGAGTGGGCGTACTTGTAGGCGGAATAAATTAAAACAGTTTTTGTGGGAATCACGAAATCCAAAGACAGCTGAATAGGTGCAGATTCTGGAAGATCTAGAAAGCTTTCCGTGTTGGTTATCATGTGTACCTGCTCTATAGGAGTCCACAACTCAATACAAATGCCGAATAGGTCCCCTTTTAAGATTTGATCAATATTGTTGTAGAATTACTGTCTGTTTTCCATTTTCTCTGATGGTTTTAAAAGTTAAATGTTCCTTACTTGTATTTTTAGAATGCGCAGAGGGCCAATAAAAAAACACCATGGGCTGCAAATGGCGTAAGGCTGCAATTTGGTGGCTATTGTCTCATCAATGTAACATTACTGACAACCATTGGCCAAAGTAGAATACTACATATCTTGTCTTTGAATGCATCTCCTTAATGCCTTATATTTATTTTTTTGTCCATGTATCCATATTTAGACTTGAAATTGCTTCATTTAGACCAGGGGTGCTCATTAAGTCGATCGCGATCTACCGGTCGATCGAGGAGGTGGTACTGGTCGATCGCTGGTCGATCGCGGCGTGACATTAAAATAATATCATCCCAGCATCAATGCCGTCACTTGATTGATATACAGGGCAGCCATTCAGATGACAACTGAATGTTGCCCTTCGGGCGACCAATCAAATCAAACAACGTCTCTAAGTGCAGCAGAACTTACGATGTCAGCCTATCATCCATCCCCGTTACTTGATTGACATACAGGACAACCAGTCAGATGACAACTGAATTTTGACCTTTAGGTCACCGCTCATGCGTAAACAACGATGCAAAGTGCTAAGCTAGTCGGCGAATTGCGAGATTTTAAGCCCTCGCTAAAGTTTATGGTCACTAAAATGAGTGAAGGAGCTGGACCAAGTAAAAAGGCAAAAAACATATCACTTCCATACGGATATGGAATATTATACGGATATTATGATACGGATATTATCCATGACTGATAAATATTTGGAAGTGTGCTTGAGGCTGGCTATCAGCAGCTACTGTCCGGACTATGCATCCCTGGCTGGTTCAATTCAGTGCAAGTCATCAAAGTAAACTCAGGTAATTACAAAAAATGTTAATAGTTAATTATGTGTGTTTTGCAATATTGGCTCATTTGATTATGTAAGGTACATCGACATACATTGTACGTACAAATAATCCTCAATACATTTGAAAATAAATAGATGTTTTGCATTTTTGTAGTGGGTAGATCATTTTGACTCGGTCATTTTAAAAGTAGCTCGCATGCTGAAAAAGTGTGAGCACCCCTGATTTAGGCCAACAAATTTGTAATATTTGCTTGAAAATTTTTATTTTTGGGTGAATAAAGGGATGTGATCCACCACAAAAAACAACTATAACTTTATTAATAACTTTATTTTCAAAAACCTGTGGTAGAATGAAGTCGTGAAATATGTACAGCAAAGTTGCGACTGGAATTTGAAATTCGAGCGATTTGGAAGTTAAGATATTGTGTTCCACTTTAGAGGTTCCAAAGCTTGGCTCGGTCAAAACTGTCGTTTGTTCAGCCGAGTCCTCATTTAATTGGAAGAAATGGTGTAAAATAACAAATAACTTATGTTCCTCCCCCAGGTTGCATCGCAGCAGTAAAAGGCGAGGAGTCACGTGTGATTTCATGTTTGGAAGGTTAAGGAAGCCCTCAGGTACAACATGCTTTGTTACGCCTGCATGAATTACACCTTCAGAGTTTGTTTTTGCTTTGTCAAACAAGAAGTTTTAAACAAGAGGGAAATAACCAGTCTGGAAAAACAAATGTGTTCTTAGGGTAGCACCAGGCTGACGAAGAAGCTTGCAGAACTGGTTTGGAGAGCCTCAGGGGTCCTGTGCGTCCCATTTGGTTCTAGCATGATGCTTCCAGAGCACGGTGTCCCGCTTTGACGGCTCAGCTAGCATCTGAAAACATGCGTCTTCCTGACAGGCGCTCACATACGACATCCCAAAAGCAACACCATGACGAATCTGTGAACTTTAATTCGGACATCAAACAGCGATCTCGGGAGGACATCGTTTAAAAGGATCATTAATGCGCACCGCTGGCTTTTTAACGCTCGTTATTCCCACCTGGCTGTGTTTGCAGACAAAAGTGAAGGGCGGAAAATGTGATGAATGTGTCATCAGTCAGTTTTTCCATCTAATCTGCAGACACGCAAAATTACTCCTCTTCCAGCCCCACCCTGTCCCGATCCTTCCCGGTGACTGCTCGATGTTGCAACATACACCCGGCTAAAAGTCTCAAAGTAGCATTACCAACCTTTTTAGTGTCTTCATGTCCGGACCGTCATTAAATGTCTATGAAGCAACGTCAACGTTGGATATATTATGATATTTTGTAAAGCAACACCTCTAGATATGCTGAGAAGTTACAGTATATATATTTCAAGAAAAAAATGCATCTCAGCTATTGTAACATTTTGCAATTTTTTTTTATTTGATTCATATTTTGTTTATAGGGCGGCACGGTGTTCGAGTGGTTAGCGTGCAGACCTCACAGCTAGGAGACTAGGGTTCGATTCCACCCTCGGCCATCTCTGTGTGGAGTTTGCATGTTCTCCCCGTGCATGCGTGGGTTTTCTCCGGGTACTCCGGTTTCCTCCCACATTCCAAAAACATGCTAGGTTAATTGGCCACTCCAAATTGTCCATAGGTATGAATGTGAGTGTGAATGGTTGTTTGTCTATATGTGCCCTGTGTACCAAGGTGTACCCCGCCTCTCGCCCGACGATAGGCTCCAGCACCCCCGCGACCCTCGTGAGGAAAAGCGGTAGAAAATGAATGAATGATTTTTGTTTATACTTTTATTGATATATTTCATTAATGCAATATATTTTATTATTATTATTATTTTCCCTCCATAATATTAAAATGTTATTCTTGTAAAATCACATCTTTTTGACTTCATTCTTGGAAAATTGCTATTCAATATTTTTGGTTTCTTTCTTTCTGCTTTTAATCAGATTAATCACAATTTTTTAATTCACTTATCATGATTAATCGAGTGGTTAGCACGCAGACCTCATTCCAAAAACATGCTAGGTTAATTGGCGACTCCAAATTGTCCATAGGTATGAATGTGAGTGTGAATGGTTGTTTGTCTATATGTGCCCTGTGATTGGCTGGCCACCAGTCCAGGGTGTACCCCGCCTCTCGCCCGAAGACAGCTGGGATAGGCTCCAGCACCCCCGCGACCCTCGTGAGGAAAAGCGGAAGAAAATGAATGAATGAATGAATGAATTTTGTTTATAATTTTATTGATATATTTCATTAATGCAATATATTTTAATGTATATTGTTATTGTTATTATTATTGTTATTTTCCCTCCATAATATTAAAATGTTATTCTTGTAAAATCACATCTTTTTGACTTCATTCTTGGAAAATTGCTATTCAATATTTTTGGTTTCTTTCTTTCTGTTTTTAATCAGATTAATCACAATTTTTTAATTCACTAATCATGATTAATCACGGCTGCACGGCGGTCGAGTGGTTAGCACGCAGACCTCATTCCAAAAACATGCTAGGTTAATTGGCGACTCCAAATTGTCCATAGGTATGAATGTGAGTGTGAATGGTTGTTTGTCTATATGTGCCCTGTGATTGGCTGGCCACCAGTCCAGGGTGTACACTGCCTCTCGCCCGAAGACAGCTGGGATAGGCTCCAGCACAGAAAATAATTGAGAACCACTGAATTAGTGAGTGATAACTTCTTGTTTTTCTATGTCTTTCTATTTATTTTGACCATACATGAATGCATAACTGTGACTAACGGAGTGTTTGTGAATGCATCTAGCGGTCATCTACTGAAATGAGGACGTGTCGTTCAGAGGCGGACTAGAGATACGTTTATGCTGTTGGAATTGCTGTTGATGGGTCCAGGTCAGAATAAAGTTATAAAAGAGGTTCAGACTGTGTGTGACTGGGTGGGGACATTCCACTTTGCTTCCGTCTGCCATCATAACAGCGAGGTATGGTTCCAATAAATTAGTCACCACCGTTAACAAGCTAATATCGACAACCCTAAAGATCACTGCAAATTTTTGTTGTTGTTATTTTTGGTTGTATTTTTAGAATGTGTTCCACTGGCCAATAAAGAATAACAGCAGCGGGGTGCAAATGGCCCCTGGGCTGCAGTTTGGACACCCCTGACTTATACCTTTCCCTTCATTAACTCCTACTAGTAACCCTTACCCGTAACCCCTTCAACCTACCTCTTAACCCCTAACCCCACCCTGAAGCCTAAATCCCTAAACCAGTGATGTCCAAAGTGCAGCCCGGGGGCCATTAGCGGGCTGCTGTTCATTTTTATTGATTAGGGGCACATTCTAAGAATACAAGAAAACTTGAAAGGAGCACAAAGGCATAATGTGATGCAGAGCCTAAAAATGTTTTACTTGGACTCTTAGTACTGTTCGAACTGTTCAAGTCACCCGTTATGTTTCTGTTTCATGGCCAGAACGAGTGGTGTGGAATTGGATTGTAAATATGCTATTTGCAAATGAAAGCACTGGTTATACTGGTCTAATCTAATGTGTTTCTTTCCTACGAGACACGCTGTTTATAATTTCACTGGATGTTTGTGCCACATATAAATGTGCAGCTTTCCAAATTGGATCATTTCAGCATTATTTAGTTGGATTCTTATTGGTGAATATATTAACTATTCTGTCTAAGTAGTGGATAGTACAATATGTTATTTGTCTGACTATTGCTCATGATCTTTCTGAATGACTATTTTTTTTTTAGACAAAATCTTTAAAATACATATGGCACTTTTTCATCTAACTTATATTGCATATTGCAGGATTTATGTCATTTTGCACAGTGTTTATTTGTGAAATGCATTGATTGGTATCACAGTAAAGAAACATCATGTTTTCAGTATGGTTGATGGGAATGCGAGAGTATTGATTGATATCAGTAATAGAATGCTGAACGGATATTAATATGAAAGTCAATATGTGAATCCCTCAGCACTTCGCACTTTGAATGATCTCACAACAGGCACAGTAATCCCAACCAATGCGGCCGTAATCTACGCCAAGATAAAACTCAACTTCGACATTACACATTTACAACAATGCACACACATTTATGTCCATTTTCTCTTATTAAGTATACTATATTGGGTAACATTAGTGTAACTGGGACTATAGGGGTGTTATCTCATATCTAGAGGGCTCTACTAATGTTAAAAATGTATTTGGAAGGCGAGTTCAATTCCACCCTCGGGCATCTCTGTGTGGAGTTTGCATGTTCTCCCTGTGAATGTGTGGGTTTACTCCGGGTACTCCGGTTTCCTCCCACATTCCAAAAACATGCTAGGTTAATTGGTGACTCCAAATTGTCCATAGGTATGAATGTGAGTGTGAATGGTTGTTTGTCTATATGTGCCCTGTGATTGGCTGGCCACCAGTCCAGGTTGTACACCACCTCTCGCCCGAAAACAGCTGGGATAGGCTCCAGCACCCCCGCGAACCTTGTGAGTATAAGCGGTAGAAAATGAATGAATGTATTTAGAAGGTTTTCTATGCTCTAAATATGAAAGTATTCCACTTCTAAAAATTAAATCACAGTCAGGTCTGGAACCAATTTATCGCTGTAAATGACGGATTACAGTATTGAGTATCTCTACATAGCATATTGGATTAAAAAAAACCAAAAACAATAGAGGATTACATTGGCCGGCATCTAAAATCTTCGATATCAGCACTCTGATACAAGCATTCCATTCCATACTCCTCTCCAACACTTCTATTCAGCGTGATCACAACAAGAGCATGTGCTAACATGCTAGCATGAGTGACGTCGAAGTCCGAATGCAAAACCCGTTGCGCACAAGTCCCTCTCGGCAGCACAGAACCGGGAATTTGATTAATCCCATCGTGCATTCGAACCAAAAAAATAGGACTTCCTAGCAAAACAAACCCAAACAACCAACACCCTCCAAATGTTGTTTCTCATACCTACTGTTGCTGATTATTGTTCTCTGTTCGAGTGATATCACTTGATCAAGCTTTTTTCCAATAAGTCATAAAAGTAAGTATGATACCTGCTGATATCGGATCAGATTGATAACAGTATTAGCCGATACTCTGCAACATCGGTATCATGTGGGCGAGTGAAAAGGGTGTTTAACACGAGCCTGGATAAAGTGCATTATTTTGGTGTGGTGCTGTATACATTCAGTCGTATGCGCTGCAAGGCGCCAACGTGCCAACACAACCATAAACACATTCATACACTGCATGACGGAGTCGGCTTCAGTGTCTTTTTCCGCTCAAGGACACGCTGGCAAGGCAGATCAGGAATGAAACAACAAAAGCCAAGAGAGCATGGGCATTTCCTTTTGTTTTGTTCATCTTTATATCCTCAATTTTAGCTTTTTGTCCTCACTATGGGAAGAATACCTTCTGCGTACACACACACACACACACACATGCATACACCTAAGCCTGTGTCTGCAACAGTCAAAGAGTCACCAGGCAAAGAAAAGAAGCCCATCTTTCAACGAGTGAGGCCTTTCAAAACAACACACTATCCCAGGTATCAAAACAATGTTAAAAGAAGGTCTTGAATAGATTTCAGTGATGCCAGGAAGCATTCAAATGTAACCCAAGTCAAGCCGGGCCTGGCTTACATCAAGCTGCAGACGGAGAGCGGCACGGCAGAGAAAAGCTGCTCTCTCTCTTACGCTGACGGAATGTAAACTCTGTCGGAATGCCACTCGCCATTCTTTGGCAGAAAAGTACCAGCGACAGGTTTGATGCAGTGAAAAAGTCCTAACTAATTAGTCATTTTGAGAAAAAACTGCACTTCAGCTTTGTCATATTGGTGGAAATGCATAATAATAATAATAATAATAATAATGGATTAGATTTAATATAGCACTTGTCAGCGCACCGAAAGCTCTTCACACTGGTAGAAGACTTCATCCAACAACTATAACATTAAAACCAACCAAAAATTACAACATTATTTGTTGGTGTGTTCATTTCTCATGATTTGTTTTATTTTTTCGTTTTTCATTTATACTTTAACTTTATCCTACTAAAATGTCAATATTTATTCTTGAAAAATCAACCCTTTTTCTGGTAAAAATGACCTATTGTTCTCATTTTTTGGCCATTTGTATTGAGTTGTGGACTCCTATAGAGCAGCGACACACGATAACCAGCATAGAAAGCGTTCAGGTTCTTCCAGTATCTGCACCTATTCAGCTGTATTTCTTTTGATTTTGGGGTCCCGCGAAAATGGTCTGTTTTAATGTATTCCACCCACAGACCACCTCCAGGCATGCCCACTCTGCTGTGGTTGGTCACACTCCTGAGTGCATAGAAAGAGTTCCGGTTTGTGCTGCCAACTTTATAGGAGTTGATAATAAACAGCGATTTATCTTTTTAAAATATCGTCTTTTAACATATAGCCATGTGTGTTGGATGCCAAATCCGATTCTTTTTTAACTTGTATAATTTCTAATTTTTCCAATGTTTATGTATTTTAATTTTCCATAATTTCCTTCATACATTTTCTTTTCATAATATTTTAATTGTATTTGCATGTTTTGTTTTTATTCCCATATCATAACTTTTTTTCCAAAAATGACAACTTTATTTTGTTTAAATTGACATTTTCCTTTACTATTAAAACTCTATGCTACTCAAATGACTATTTTTTGTATATAGTTTATTCTCATAAAACGGTTACTTTTTCTCATTGCAATACTTTTTTCTCTTCATATTTTGACTTAATTCTTGTACAATTACGGCAGGTTTTTCCATTTTAATTTTACTACGTCAACTTTTTTCCTGTAAATTTTATTCTCGTAATAATGATTTTATTTGAATTTTTTTCAACTTTGTTTTCTTAGCCTTATAACTTTCTACACAACCAGATTTTATTTGTTGTTTGTCATATTTTAATAAAACTTATTTTTTCTACAATATTTCAAATTTAGAGAACTGAAATGATGTTTTTCTCATAATATTCTTGTAAAATCTGAACTTCTTCTTGTTAGATTCCAACTTTTTTCCAACTGTGATATTTTGACTTTATTCTTGTAAAATTCTTGCTGATTTTCCCATTTTTGTTTGTGTTACATTTTTTGTTGAATTATATTTTTAGAATGTTCCATGAGCAATAAAAACTAACAGCCACAGGCCGCACTTTGGTCACCCCTGGTTTAGTCGGAAGTCTAGCATCACTTCCTGGAAGCCCTGCCACAAACACACCGTGCTCCAGGCTCACACCGTGCATGCACACTACGCGTAGGGGATGTCCGGCTTACGTCGGCTAGCAACCGTGGACATCTGGTGAAATGGGAGCCCACAGCTGTCACCCGTCTGACATCCCCACGCTCTCAAATTTACCTCCTGCCAACGGGACATCTGCGTACAACATGCCAGCCATGTCCCAGGCATATTTGTCAAGTATGAGGGGAGGTTGCTGGGAGAGCGAGAGAGCGATATCCCACTCTCACCCTCAGTCCACCACGCCCCGTACCAAAGGTCAGGAGGCTGGGGGGACAGTTCGAGGAGAGCTGGTTAAACTGAGGCTCAGAGTGACATCTTAACCTCGCTCGTAAAACGTTACACTTTCTGAGCAAACTGGCCCCCCAGGCATAAAAGCCCACAGTGATTAACATTACTGAAGGGTAATAAATGAACCCCAGGCCACAATAGAGCTTGAATACTGGAATTAAAAGAATTGTTTTTTTATATTACTTGGACTGTCAAAAGATTATCAGATTAATCACAGTTGTCAAATTGATTAATTATAACTAATCACCATGTGTAATTATGGATTATGGGATTATAAATTTGTTATTACGAACCACTCCTAAAGTCACAGCCAATTTTTAAAGCTACTAAAATTGTACATCATACTGTTTGGACAAAGTGGAAATTTTCATTTTTGTGTTCAAACCCAATGTCTTATATTTGGTTGTCTTTATATATATTTTCTTGAAGTGTGTAATATGTATGATTATATGCCTCTTATCAAAAATGCTTAAGCAGATTGTGGTAGTGAGTTCACACTTGCTGCATTAGCGTTTTTTTCCGTCAGATATTACTGTGTTACTTAAATGGGGACATATTATGCTAATTTTTTGGCTCTTTGTATTGAGTTGTGGACTCCTATAGAGAAGTTACACACAATATTCTGCACATTACACGTTTTTATATCTTCCAGAATCTGCACCTTTCCCAGCTGTATTTTCTTGGATTTCCAAAACGGTCTGTTTTAACTTATTCCACCCGTGGCCCGCTTCCGGGCACTCCCACTCTGATGTGATAGGTCACACTCCCAAGCGCTGCGAACAACTGCTGAATGCCACTTTCTAATTTTGTTGGTATAGGAGTTGATAATAAATCAATGAAACCTTTGGAGAGCTACTTGAAAAGAGTAGTGGGCAGCGCTGTTGCGGTGCAGCTCTGGAGAACCAGGAAGTGAGGATGCTCCGTCCACCTCGCCTGCCCCTGGAGGAGTACTCATTGTCAGACACACTTTGTCAGAAGCACTCGGGAGCACTCGCAAGCACTTCCAATGTGCAAACCTCATTATCTGAAACTTTGGAACCATTTTACACGAGAATACAACATTCTAACCACATTTATAGGTCAGAAAAGTGGAAAAAAGCATAATAGGTCCCCTTTAAGCTTTCACTTTTGACTTTGGTATTGTTCGTCACTAAGCTATTCTTGGATGGTTGGGAGAAATTGCTTTTGGAGGTTGTTTTGGTACCATTCTTTATCCATGGCTGTGTTCGTAGGCAAAACTTTGAGTGTGGACCCACTCCCTTGGCTAAAAAGCAACCCCCACACATGAATGATTTCAGGATGCTTTACTTTTTGCATATCATAGTCGCTGGACCAGCTTTTATTCTGGGTGCCTCAAACAAGAAAATGGTTTTATGCCAGTCTTCAGTACCTGTATCTTTATATCATTCTGTCCCTGGTGAGGCTGAGTGGCATAGAAAATGGATGGATGGATGGATGGAAGTGGCTTGTTGGCCTTGACACCATGCCTTTTTCCAAAAGTCTTCACCTCAGTGTGCATATACAGTAGATGCACTCAAATCTGCCTGCTGCCATTCCTGAGCAAGAGCTGCACTGGTGGTACCCCAATCCTGCAGTTAAATCACCCTTCAAGGACAATCCAGACGCTGGCTGGACTTTCCTGTGTGCCCTGACGACTTCTTCACAACAACCCAAATCCTTCTTGAAGTTCTTAATGATCTGATGAATAGTTAGTTTAGGTGCAATCTTACAAGCAGCAATATTTTGTGAAGCCCTTTTTGTGCAATGATGATTGCATACATATGTTTCCTTGCAGGAAACCATGGTTGACAGTGGAAAAACAAAAAGCACCACCCACATTTTTAAAGCATCCACTCCATCATTTTTAATCAATCATCTCCAGCTTCTGTCCTTGTCAACACTCTCACCTATCTTAACCATCTTAACCAGCTGCTCATTTTGTGGCAGGGCTGAAATGCAGTGGAAATGCTTTTTGGGGATTTAGTTCCTTTCATGACGAAGAGGGACTTTGCAATTAATTGCCATTTCTCTCACCACTCTTCATAACATTCTGGAGTATAAGCTGATCACCAAGGAAATTGGAAATTGATATTTTTGTCATTCTCCAAACATTTGGCCATGACTGTACAAAATACGTGTTGAGTCCCCCTGCTGGCCTGAAGTTGAACATCAAATGCAATAGGACAGAAATGTGAGGTTCAACATAATAAACTGGTACAAATTTGGACTTGGACCATCATCACATAGAAGACAGCTGTGCAGTGTGGTATAAATAATAAAGAGTGTGTGTAATGTGTGTGTGTGAGATCAGCTTGCCTGCCCATGCCAACAGACTCTGCTCATTCTTCTTCAGTGAAGCCTTTCCAGCAAGTTGTCATCGCCGCTCACCCTCACTGCCGCTGACCGTCTGCCCGCCTTCGAATGGAGGGGCGTCCAAAATGACCCGGGAAGATGACTGACACGGCAGCGCAGATTCACTCTCGGATGCCATCTGACATGCAAAATATGTCTGAGAGTGCAATCATCATTATCGTCCACATGCCAGCCCAAAAGTTGCACATGCAGCCATTTTACAACATTTACTTCAAGTAAATACTTTGCATCGATGTGCAAAAGTATTGGGACACACCTCTTAATCAGTTAATCATCTTCATCTGTGAAGACATTTTGGAAAAACGTATGCTTCCAAAAAAAATAAAATAAAAAAAAATTCCCACAGACCCACTCCAACAGATCGAAAACGACACGTTTTCCTCACTTTAAACTGGAGGCGCCCCTATATTTTCATGCACACCTTGCACCTGCAGCACGTGATCAGCATTACTGATGCTTTTCCATACGCTTGTCAAACCTGGACGATGTTTACCCCAAGCTTTACTATTTTAAAACTATCATACCGGCATTATCTTTAGCTATGAACATATTTTTAAATGTCTGTGCATGGTATTTTTAGAACTTGTTTTATTTCAGACACACTTAAGAAGATGCACACTCACTGCTGCTTCACTACATGCTGGAAAGGTAAGCTTTTCATTTTTGTGCACTTTTTCAGCAAATGGTTAAATGTCACATATGAAGTCAGAAAATCATAACATGAAACAGATGCAGTATGTTAAATTCTGGTAAAATATTCAAAGATCCTCTACATGACAGGAGCACACTGCTGTTTGTGGGGACCTACTTCCAAAAATATGTGACTAAATATTGTTTTAATATGTTTTTTAACCCCCCATCCACACTCATCAAAGATCCTCAATATAACAGGAACACACCGTTTTTGAGGACATATTGAAAAACACTAGTCAAAGATGCTCTATAGAACAAAAGTGATGTTTTTGAGGATTATGCTTGTCATGGATTCTCTGACAAGAACACACTGCTGTTTTTAAGCATCAACTGGGCTCATTAAAGATCCACTATATGACAGGAATTATCTACTGTTCTTCAAGACACTGCAAGAACTCTAGCCAAAGATCCTATGTACGTATAACAGGAGTGCTTGGTTTAAGACTCTACTTCAAAAAAAAAAAAAGATTGTCAAAGATCATCTACATAACAGGAGCACTCTGCCGTTTTTAAAGGAAAACTGCACTTTGAGTGGAATTTTGCCTTCATCCACAATCCTTATGTGAGACATTAAACATATATTTCATTTCTGCGAGTTCTTTAGTAATCAGCAGTAGAACATTGATAGCTCTCAGGTAAATAGCTAAAAAAAAACTGAGAAAACCAGCTTTCTTTAAAAGATACAGTTCAATCATACTGTAACTTTCATACTGACACATTTTGTTTGCTTTTTTGACAGCTCAAATATCTAAACAACTATACCACAATATGAACAACAAAAGATCTAAGATCTACTGCAAAAATGCTCTTCGAAGATCCTCAAAGTGACAGAAACGTGCTGTTGTTTTTTTTAAAGATATAATGCAAAAACCATGGTCAAAGATCCTTGATATGCCAAGAATGAACTGCTGTTTTAGGAATCTTATACATATATATTCATCTCTGCATCATCTCTGTTTTGAACTGAGGCTGTGGGTGGGGTCGGATGTCATTCGCGGGAACACATTCAAAAGGACAAAGAACATTCTAAAAAGCTCATGGCGATACAAGCTAAAAAGTATTGATGACTTAAAGCCGGCATCAAACTTCAAGGCGGGAATACAAACCGCAAACAGAGCGCTAAAATCAGATAGTCATAATAAACGCACTTCAAAACAGCAATATATTTTTATTAGCGTATGTGTCCATCACTCAAACGCTGTTAGTTCTAAATGCGGACAAAAAGAGTGAAATATTTTCATTGCTTGAGAAAAGTTGTGATTATTGTACCGTCTTTTCATCACAGGGTTGTGAGATGTTCCGAAAGAGTTGCTGACTCAGTAGAAAGGTAGAGCCGCGTGTTTATTGGACGTCCCATTTCAGCTTTTGTTTTCCCCTGCAGGAATCCAGGGTGTGTTCTCGGCTGTAACATTCTACATAGTTGGGAGGGTTAATGGATTTGACACTTCTCCAAGGGTCCCATCGGCCGGCGAGTTCAGCAAAAGAGCTCCAGACACAACAGTGACAGCTGGGGGGAGGATAAATAAAAACAGTGTCTCCATGTCCGCGACAAGAGCAGGACAACAAGCCGGTAGCCTGCGTACACATACAGTACATACGTACGTGCACACCTCCCCTCACACGTTCGCTCCTTCACACTTACTGCATCCGCTGATGCCAGGGCAACAGATGGGGAGGCTGTGGCGCCGCAAAATAGCATAAAAAGCCGATGGACTTGGCCCGTTAGCAACCAGCGCTCCCCTGACAGGTGGAACGTGTTTACCAAACAAACCGGGAAAATGCCGACCAGCGAAAATGAGGCCGGGTTACTCGGGCTGCGGATTTGCAGGTATTTCCGAGAGCCGACAAGACGGCGTGCCGCACCGGGATGGCGAGAGCGTCTCGTAGAATTTGTCTTATGTTACGCGCCTCAAGCATCCCGAGCAGCTCTGGTCGTTAGCCGGGGCCGTTTGGGGTCGTAGGAATTGAGGGGTACTTTTTTAAGCCTCTCACTTTCCCGATCGCATTCCTCTTCAGGGCAGAGGGGAAATCACCTCGCCTCACATTCCCGAAAGATAACTTCCAGCAGACCTTGACCTCCAGTTAAACCCCAGCGACCAAATCCCTTCCCTGTGGCCTATAAGAGCCCCAATGTCCGGACCTCTGTCATTTTCCCCTCTATTCTGGCAGCTGCATAAGTGTGAATGAACAGACAGTTGCGTGATGCGACAAACATATGTTACGTGGTTACACCAGGCCATAAATTAAGTACAATAGCAACCTATACCAGGTCCCCTAATTCTAAACCTTCGTCATTTGCAGCGCAATGGAAAACAATTGCACCCGAGAAGTCTTTGATACGAAACCCGTTCTTTAGCCCGCCAAAAAAGTCAACAGTGTGACTCGGAGGACTGTGCCAACAAAGTGTGTTTTTGTGTCGGTCCAAAAGCCGCCAACCGCCAACTGATCAGTCGACGGGCGGAGAAATAATTGGGGAGAGGCGGGAGGCACATTATCTCCCCCGAGGTAACAACTTACCTTTCAAGACAGGAATGCAATCATTGGCGCGGAAAGTCATTTTTTTGTCTGTAAAAAAAAACAGGCTAGTAAGACTTTTAGGGACGGAAATTGGACGAAAAAAATCAACATTGGTTAAAATCTATCTGAATGTTGGGAACTGTGTGTTGCACTGCGTAAAATACTGTTCCCCGCAGTAGTAGACATTGTACTGATGTAGATCAACCTCCATGACCCGACCTCAGGTTTCCCTCTCCCCGCCTGCTTCGTATAGCTTCTCCCAGTCAAGAGAGACATAGTCTCTTCAACGTGTCCTGGGTCTTGGCCGAGGTCTCCGACCAGTCGTACGTGCCCTGAACACATCTGCAAGTAGGCGTCCGGAATCAGAATCAGAATTCTTTGTCATTTTACATATAGTAGAATGAAATTGCAACAGCTGAAAGGCATCCTGACCAGACACCAGAACCTCCTTATCTGGAGCTTCTCACCCTATATCTAAGGGAAAGGCCCAGCCAACCTACCCTACCCAAAAACTCACTTTGACCGCTTGTCTCCGCTAACATTCAGTCAATCTAGGTCTAAATGAATACTTTAGGAGACTTTTTGGATGAAGAAGAAGAACTTTTGCCCAGGTCTGTGAGTACCTTCATCCAAGTTTTGCATGGTGACGTATCGGTCAGATATATGCGATCAGGTCATTCAGAGTGCAATAGATTGGATACATATCGGACTTACAGTATACCTACAAGGCCTCAGTCGTATGTAAAAATAAGAACTGTACTGTTCACAATAACATGAAAAAAAGATCTGAATTGACCTGCAGTGTGACTGTAGCTTCACGTCTTCAAGGAAGGCAAAATTAACCTTAAATGCCAAACGGTGGACCAGTGGTTAGCGTGTTACTCACTTTGACCGTTTGTCTCCGCAAACATTCAGTCAATCTAGGTCTAAATGAATACTTTAGGAGACTCTAACAAGAAAGCATGTATCGCTCTTCTCCAGAAGCCAGTGTGTCAACTCCTTAACCCAACTACTTTTTTTTACCATAATATTCCCAGACTGATTAAGCACACCTGAATATAAGCTGCAAAAAAGCTTTGTATATAAGACACAGGTGTCCATGTCACAAACTGAGATATTTCGTACAAGATTTTTTCAACTTTTAATTAAAAGTGTTTTTCCCTAACAGTGCTATGCACTAAAAGCACTAAGGTACAGTAAACCTCGGATATATCGGATTCAATTGTTCCCACTGGTTTTGTCCGATATAAGCGAAATCCGTTATATGCGTATAATGGAAAATGTCCGCATATATCGGATTTATATCCGGTATATGCGTAAATCGGATTTTGTACGTTATAAAAAGGCACTTCCTTGACTATGTTTCCAATGTACCTGGACTGGGCAATGAAAAGAGACGTAAGGTAATGAGAATTTAACTTTATTGGACTCTGAGCATAACAAATTGTTAATTAAGCTAGGCCCTGTTACGCCCGTCAGGCCTACGTTATTTCCAATAGTGAGGTTAAGATCTCATTCAATAAATCCCAGGGTGTTTTCTGGCAGCATTTGCCAGAATAACCCAGTTAAAAAATGTCCTCTGCTTTAAAACGTCTCAGAATGTCAGCTAGCTTCGGAGCGCCACGATGCGGCCATCCGATATATGCGAGGGAAATTTAATGGAAATGCATTGGAACGGGACTGGAGATTTTGTCCGAAATAGGCAAAATCCGTTATAAAAAATCCGATATATGCAATGAATTTTTATTGGAAATGCATTACAGAAAAATCGGTTCTTTTTTATCTGTCCGTTGTGAGCAAATTTCCGATATATCCGAGTCCGATATATCCGAGGTTTACTGTAGTTTTCTTCAGTGTTGGAATTGAACAAACTCATGATAACTTCATCACACAGTCTCTCTCACACTCTATTGTTGTTGCTCTCAGTCTCTTTCATCCAGATTCAAATTAGCTCTTGAGCTTGAGCAGTCTTCTTCATCATGCAGTAGTCTGGCCTTTTAAAAACCCGTTCGTGATACTGCATTTTTGGACACTGCTCCACGCTGTCATCTCAGACTTGAGATCGATCACCTTTAACGTGAAAGCTGCATCACATGCATTTCTTTGTGTGTGTTCCATGATGAGGCGGTGTGCATGAAGAACTAAATGACTGTTCTGAAGCATACAAGATGTGACGACATCTTGCTTCTGTCTGTTTAAGTTGCAGGCTTCAAGGCATGAGAAAAAAAGTGGCTAGCTATTATAAATTATCTGAGCTTAAAATTCGCATTTTGGTCATGCAGATTTTTACCGTCACGCATTTCCCCCTCTGGAAAAAGTGTAATAATCTACAAGTCACATTGTCCGTAGGATGCCGTACCTTTCAGATCTTGGTCGAGGGCGGGGGTTGATTAAAATATCGGTGCAGTCCTGTTACCTAAATTATTTTCTGATATTACCTGTTTATTTTTAATATGTACAGTGTCAACGTGCTTTTGCAAACTCACTTCTCTTACTCAAATGAGTCATCTTCGGGTTAGGAAACTCCTTTAAAAAATGAAATAAAAGTTGCCTGAGATGGTAGTTCCATATGTATATTATACGATTTTGAGTTGAAAAATGAGAGTAAAGCAAATGCCACTTATTAGTAGAATAGCCATAAATCAAAACAACGTAGCCATGGTGCAATGTGGATTTAACACGTCACTTTGCTAAGCGTGAGGACTGTAGTTCAGGTCCAACTGAATTTAATAAGAGGCACGTTGCAGCATGTTTCGCCAGCTGTTTAGCCCAGTGAAAGGGCGTATCAAACTAGGAAATGGCAACTTTTTAAATCAACCTCAACTTAGACGAAAGAATTTCATCTCTGGTAACAAACTTGATTCAAGCTGCTAAAAAAAAAAACAAAAGCGCTGTCAGTAAAATTTAAGACCCAACCTAAGTTTTGTCGACTTTTCAAATGCAAACGTTGATTATGTAGCCCAAGGGCGGCACATAATCTGCAATTGCGAAAAAAGGAGCAGCTGAGGACAGCGCTGATCATTGACAACAACACACCCACGCATACTGGTGAGGCACGCACACGCCCATATTTAACCTATATCCCGACTCTGGTGTCACTTCATGGAAGAAGATTCCACTGAGAATCACACATCTGATAATTAAACAATGGAATAAGCATGTCAATCAAAGTGCAGCCCAGTGGCTATTCATGCTGTCTTGGGGCGAGAGGTGGGGTACACCCTGGACTGGTGGCCAGCCAATCACAGGGCACATATAGACAAACAACCATTCACACTCACATTCATACCTATGGACAATTTGGAGTCGCCAATTAACCTAGCATGTTTTTGGAATGTGGGAGGAAACCGGAGTACCCGGAGAAAACCCACGCATGCACGGGGAGAACATGCAAACTCCACACAGAGATGGCCGAGGGTGGAATCAAACTCGGGTCTCCTAGCTGTGTGGCCTGCGCGCTAACAACTCGTGAGGATTCTAAATATATAATTTAACAAACAAAAAAACATTAACAAAAACCTAAGTCTGCTGCCCCTGCAACCCGGACCCAGATAGGCAGAGGAAAAAATAGATGGATGGATGGATGGAACAACAGCAGAAATTGAAAAATCAGCAGTAATATTAAAAGAAAAAAAGTTGGACTCTTGATGCTTTTTCCACTTTTCTGGCATGTAAATGTAGTTAGAATGTTGTATTCTCGTGTTAAACGATGCCAACGTTTCAGGTAATGAGGTTTGCATATTTGGAAGTGAACCCTGAAAGAAGTTTGGGATGGCTCAAAACGCTCAATTTCAAAAGGTGTGAGAAAAACATTCCTTTGTGACATCACAAAGGGGTGGATTTCCTTATATGGTTCATAGTTGGGAAGCACTTTAGGTGTGTGACCAATCACAGTGGAGTGGGCATGCCCGGAGGCGGGCCGTGGGTGGAACAAATTAAAACAGACCGTTTTGGCAGGAAGCACAAATCAAAGAAAACACAGCGAGAAGATCTAGAAAGCTTTTTGTGCAGGTTATTGTGTGTAGCTGCTCTATAGGAGACCACAACTCAATACAAAGGGTCGAAAAATCCGATTTAATATGAGTTGTAATATTATGAAAGAAAAACAAAACAGGGTCGAGTGGTTAGCGCGCAGGCCACACAGCTTGGAGACCTGCGTTTGATTCCACCCACGGCCATCTCTGTGTGGAGTTTGCATGTTCTCCCCATGCATGCGTGGGTTTCCTCGGGGACCCCGGATTCCTCCCACATTCCAAAAACATGTTAATTGGCGACTCCAAATTGTCCATATAGGTATGAATGTGAGTGTGAATGGTTGTTTGTCTATATGTGCCCTGTGATTGGCTGGCCACTAGTCCAGGGTGTACCCCGCCTCTCGCTCGAAGACAGCTGAGATAGGCTCCAGCACCCCCCGGCGACCCTCATGAGGATAAGCGGTAGAAAATGAATGAATGAACAAACAAAACAACAATTAAAGTTGTAGTTAACATGGTTAATCTTGAGTGGTTAGCATGCAGGCCTCAAAGTCTGGGGACCTGGAAGACCTAGATTAGAATCTCCTCTTGGGCATCTCTGTGTGGAGTTTGAATGTTCTCCCCGTGCATGCGTGGGTTTTCTCCGGGTACTCCGGTTTCCTCCCACATTCCAAAATCATGCTAGGTTAATTGGCGACTCCAAATTGTCCATAGGTATGAATGTGAGTGTGAATGGTTGTTTGTCTATATGTGCCCTGTGATTGGCTGGCCACCAGTCCAGGGTGTACCATGCCTCTGGGATTCCAGCATACCCTTGCGACCTAATATGGATAAGCGGCATAGAAAATGGATGGATGGAAGACAAAGTTGAAAGGGAAAAAAGAGCTTATATTACAAAATGTAATAT
The DNA here is from genome assembly GCF_030265055.1 of Doryrhamphus excisus. Lineage (NCBI taxonomy): Eukaryota > Metazoa > Chordata > Actinopteri > Syngnathiformes > Syngnathidae > Doryrhamphus > Doryrhamphus excisus. Next base: position 22,536,156 of record NC_080470.1, read on the forward strand.
AATTTGTCAATGACATCGTTCGGTGAGCCAGCTGTGAGAGGACAACATTTCTTCAGGGAGATAAGGCACCAATGTTTATGGACGCAGTTAATCCTGCGTAGTGAACATCTTTTACAACCTGGCGAGCAGAAATATGGACGAGCTGCTTTGCTTCAGGCCAGAGCAGCGCTTGATCCCAGATTAGAGACACGTCCTCACTTTGGGAGGAAACACGTTAACCCCTTCTAAGCCCTCAGGTTATGATACGTGATACTGAATGTGCTGAACTTTACTTTTTACTTTGCCTGGTGGAATTGCAGCTGGACGACACTCGCTACTTAACCTCGTTTCCTGCTAAGAATGCCTTGAGAGAGACTATTACTGCGGCTTTAGTTTGTCTACATTCAATTGAATTTGTCAATCAGGACGCTACTGCAGGCATAGAAGTCTTACCTTAGATGTTTTTGCTCATCTGTTGTGTTTTCATAAGGGGAAAAACAAGCATTTTAAGTAAAGCATCAGAAATAAAATTGCCAGAAAAGGTATGTTTTATTTTTTTCTTTGCTGTACAAAGGATTGTTGCCACCAAATCAAATGAAACCGACGCAGGAATAGGACAAACAATTATTTTAACCTCTTAAAGCCTGGGCATAAGTGGACCATTTTGCAAGAAAAAGACAGATCCAGAACATATACAGTGTGTTTATGGCGGTTAATTGGTTCCAAACTTGACCGCAATAAGTTAATTTTCACAAAGTAGGATTCCTTTTTTAGAGCACGTATATATAAGACACTTTAGCTTGTAGTAGAGCAGAATCGAAGTGAAGTGAGTTGAGCTAGAATTTGGGCTATGCCAATTTCTGGTAAAACATGCTGTTACGACATTGCCGTGAGCTGCTTCAAAATTAATACAATTATTTTTGGATGAAGAAGAAGAACTTTTGCCCAGGTCTGTGAGTACCTTCATCCAAGTTTTGCATGGTGACGTATCGGTCAGATATATGCGATCAGGTCATTCAGACTGCAATAGATTGGATACATATCGGATTTTCAGTATAACTACATGCAAATAAGGCCTGAGTCGTATGTAAAAATAAGAACTGTACTGTTCACAATGACATGGAAAAAAGATCTGAATTGACCTGCAGTGTGACTGTAGCTTCACGTCTTCAAGGAAGGCAAAATTAACCTTAAATGCCAAACGGTGGACCAGTGGTTAGCGTGTTGGGTTCAATTCTCCACTTGGTATCTCTGTGTAGCATACCTCCGCGATCCTAGTCAGGATAAGTGGCATAGAAGATGGATGGATGGGTCATTTATGTGTATTTTGAATTGTTTTCTGCATGTAAAACTACAACTAGTTATCCAGTTTTTAAATAATTTATGGAAGAGAGTAATAGTCTAAAACGGAATGTCATAAATAGAGCGGAAAGTAGACTTTCAAACACCATCAGATCCCCAGGGAATTGAAACACAACACAGACACAAACACAAAAGCACACAATAGCAAATAAAAAAGCCTGACAAAAGTAGAACCATCACCAGTGCATGTATGCTATAAACAAACTACATAAACAGTGACAAATGTGCATCTCAAGCAGCTTTAAACACAGGACACCGAGGGAGGTAGAAAGGCGTCTTGTTGTGAGATGGAGGAATTAGCATATCAGTGAGGAGCAAATAGTAAAAGCAGAGCGTCAGCAGGGGGTATCCATTATGCGGCAAGTGCGGCGCTGAATGAGAACGTTACCGTGCACTCACTGCAGGAAATCACCTATCACTGCTCGATTGACGTAGCATAGGCAGTAGGAGTAGGAGACCACTGGTTGATTTGGTCCACATCCAGGTTGGGTTACTGTGTTCAGCGCAGACCAAATGAACCGCAGAAAGCCCGAACACTAACAAGAGTTCCATTAAAAGGTGTCTTTGTGTGAGAGCCTTCTAAAAGCCGAGGTTTCCTCTGGCTAGGCTGTAGCCCAACTTGTTGGTGTTCCCCAAGAAAGACATGAGGCCCACGTAGGCTTCGATGTTGATGGTCTGGTTCAGGACCAGAACACCGTTGGCCTTTCCGGGGACCGGCTTCACCTTGTGGGCTTTCTGTGCTGCTTCTTTGAGCTCCTCACGGAAGATCTGAATCTGTGGACAACATGGCCCAAGGGTCAGACAGGTTTACTGGAATTAAAGACCACTTCCTGTCTCAGGATGAGCAGGTGCTGACCACTCGATGATACGGTTGGGGATTCTTGTCTTGAGTCTCAAGAGGTAAGTCGCCAAGAAGAACTCTAGTGGAACAACTCAAGTTCAAGTCCTTAGATGCGTCTTGTTTCCATCGTGGCATTCCCCCTTCATGGCATATATTTTTCATGATATTCTAAATAAATGTGCCTCCAGGTCTTTTGGCCTATCAGGCAGTACTTTGAGGTGTTGGTCAAACTCGGCTCAAGATTCCACCGCCTACGCCTCCTTCCTGTAGCATGAAGTGGAGCTGAAACTCAGTAAAATGTTGTGACACGGCTCAATTGTCATCTCTGGGTAAAAGCTATGATTGCTCAATTCTTTTCTTCTCCTCATGCTGAGTGCAATTCCTCAACTCTGATGATGAAATTCGTGTGGAGGCTTTGCAATGCATTTGACTTTCAAAAGCACAGTCCAAGTCATTAAACATTTCAGTTACCTTCAGCAACAAAGTTATCTTTTTATCCAGCGTTTGTTTTTTTCTGTTGGAAGGATTGCAAATTTTAAAAAATGTAACCTTGCCTTGATTTCCCCGCAGTTCAGAGAACGAGAGTTGAGAGCGCTAGCCATCAAAATAAAAGCCCGGACTGTCAACTCGACGTCCAGCACGACTCTTAAGCTGTCAGGGAGTGACGTTTATTGATGTACACCCACCCCCGTTATATTTGTACGAAACATCTTTGCGAAAATGCCTCCCTGACGCCTCTCTGGAGAGATGTTCAGGGCATGTGCAACCGGAAGGAGGCCTGAGGGAAGACATAGTCTCTCCACCGTGTCCAGGGAACGCCTCGGGATACACCGGGATGAGCTGGACAAAGTAGCCAAGGAGAGAGAAATCTGTGGTTCCCTGATTAGCATGCTATCTCCCCGTCCCAGCCTTGGATAAGTGGAAGTGGAAGAAGATGGATGGATGGATCTTTGGAGAAATTTAAGACCAGTGGAATTTGGTTGGTTGAAGAATAAATAATGAAAGTTAATGAAAATATACAAAAAATACTGATTAGTGATATCACCAGACACACCATCTGATTTGCCCTCTATAAAGGTAAAGCTTGGTAAACTTGGAAACTCCAAAGGTATGCACAAACTTCCCCGACAAGACGTTTCCCAGATTACCTTGAGGGTTACCAATTAGTATACAATAGTATTATTTTGCTTGTATTATTTTAGTACCGGCATCGTCCATATCAGGGGTGCTCATTAAGTCGATCGCGAGCTACCGGTCGATTGCGGAGGTGGTACTGGTCGATCGCTGGTCGATCGCGGCGTGACATTAAAAAAATATCATCCCAGCATCAATGCCGTCACTTGATTGATATACAGGGCAGCCATTCAGATGACAACTGAATGTTGCCCTTCGGGCGACCAATCAAATCAAACAACGTCTCTAAGTGCAGCAGAACTTACGATGTCAGCCTATCATCCATCCCCGTTACTTGATTGACATACAGGACAACCAATCAGATGACAACTGAATTTTGACCTTTAGGTCACCGCTCATGCGTAAACAACGATGCAAAGTGCTAAGCTAGTCGGCGAATTGCGAGATTTTAAAGCCCTCGCTAAAGTTTATGGTCACTAAAATGAGTGAAGGAGCTGGACCAAGTAAAAAGGCAAAAACTGGACCAAGTAAAAAGGCAAAAAACATATCACTTCCATACGGATATGGAATATTATACGGATATTGTGATACGGATATTATCCATGACTGATAAACATTTGGAAGTGTGCTTGAGGCTGGCTATCAGCAGCTACTGTCCGGACTATGCATCCCTGGCTGGTTCAATTCAGTGCAAGTCATCAAAGTAAACTCAGGTAATTACAAAACATTTTAATAGTTAATTATGTGTGTTTTGCAATATTGGCTCATTTGGTTATGTAAGGTACATCAACATACATTGTACGTACAAATAATCCTCAATACATTTGTAAATAAATAGATGTTTTGCATTTTTGTAGTGGGTAGATCATTTTGACTCGGTCATTTTAAAAGTAGCTCGCATGCTGAAAAAGTGTGAGCACCCCTGGTCCATATGATGCAGTTCCATTATGTGTTCCACATGTAATACTTGTGGTATTTTTGGTTGCACCGTGAGTAGAGGCGCTGTGTTTGGTTTGTGTTGTGCAAGTATAGGTAAATGTCAAAATAATTCCTTGCAGACAGCACTTCCTCTGGCCAATTATTGTAATGTATAATGGTGGCATAGAGTGTTGGAAGAGACATTTACACTATGTGGGCGTCTCAATTACTCATGGATTTTTAGCATTCATGGGTGGTCTGAGATCGCAACCCACGCGATTACGGTGTTCAGGGTAATAACATTTCAGATTTTTGCAAGTGGTACACATATGCCTGGTTTGTACGTAATTTCCGGAACTTTAAAGCACATTATTGGAACTTTTCTTTCCAAGTTAAAATGTGTTATATGACTCATGAATGATTCCGGTATGTTGCTTTATGATTGCTGTAAGTGACATGAATCATTTTGCCCACGCGAAGCTTCTCATCACGTTGTTATTTTCTTTTTTATGACATAATAGTTGAGTACCTGGTACACACCTCTTCCTCCAGTGTGGAATAGCATTGAAATAGAAATTATCCTACAACCTGAACTGAACTGGCGATGTCACAAGTCAATTACAATTCTTACTGTCCTAAAAGATTCAAAAGAAGTTATCTACAATTGCGGTGATAGTAAAACATCATCTTTGCTGAACTGCATGATGGTGGCTGGCACCAATTCATGTTTCTTTCCTCACAATCTAGGTTGATCACATTATTGACATTGGTATATTATTGGTATTTTATTGTTTTAACTTACCTGCCCTCGGACTGCAGATGGAACCTACTAAATTAAACTAAATAGGGCATTTGATTTTCGAGGTTCTATTGTTATTTTTAAAAAAAATACAATAAAACAAATTGCAGAAACCCATAAAAACATCTATTAATGTATCTCTCTAATGTATTCAAGCCTGGGCTATGACTTAAAGTGCTCTTCATCACATCCATATTCTTGACATTTCCACCCTTACTCACACAATACAAAGCATCAGGAGGTTATCAACCAAACGCCAAACGCCGACCTCACTCACAGTGCAACCAAAAATAAAGAGTAACCCCGGAATCACACTGGATCCATTGTGGCTCAACCAGAGCGGTTCATGTTCCACATAACGATTGTGAATGATGGGCAAAATTCCCCAAAAAGTGCAGTTCACCTTTAAAAAAAGTACAATGAAAGAATATGACCGGACAAACTAACTTTTTTTCATTCAACCATGTCACAAAACAATGCAATGGTTTTAAATTTTCTTTAAAATGTCATAATTCAGGTTGGACGGTGGGCGAGTGGTTAGCGCGCAGGCCACACAGCTAAGAGACTTGAGTTCGATTCCACCCTTGGCCATCTGTGTGGAGTTTGCATGTTCTCCCCGTGCATGCGTGGGTTTTCTCCGGGTACTCCGGTTTCCTCCCACATTCCAAAAACATGCTAGGTTAATTGGCGACTCCAAATTGTCCATAGGTATGAATGTGAGTGTGAATGGTTGTTTGTCTATATGTGCCCTGTGATTGGCTGGCCACCAGTCCAGGGTCTACCCTGCCTCTCGCCCGAAGACAGCTGGGATAGGCTCCAGCACCACCGCAAACCTCAGGAGGATACGTGGGAGAAAATGAATGAATGAATATCATCGTTTACTCTGTATTTTCTCCCAGGCAAGTCGTACTGTCCAATGTGTGCAGCATTTCTTGAAATGCTCGCTTTTCTACTGTGTTAAAGAGCAGCATTTCTTTTGTGATGACTTTCTGCGAGCAAACAATATTTTGCGCTGTTCTGTTTGTTCATTTACATTCATGACTAAGCGTCTCAGTGAGTGTTGACTGCCGGGATGAAGGCTCTGTATTTCAATGTGTCAGCTTTTTAGGCTGATATCGGGCCAATAATTATAGGTTGCCGATAGTCCAGAAGTCTCCTCATCTATGATGTCATCAGTGATTGACTCTGTAATTCTTTGCTAACTAACAGTTACGCCGCAAGTCTCTGTGTTTCTTTTGATTGCGGCTGCAAAATAAGTCCCAACGGAGCCAAAGAAAGTACATTTTGTACATTTACATCTACATAAAAACCTATAATTGCAAGCTACAAAAGCATGTTTTTCACAATACACGTAGCGTGAGTTGGCTTACATTGCAGATGGAAGAGAAGGCGTCGTTGAGGTGCCTCACAGGGTGCGATGTGAAGGTGACGTAGGGCAGGTCGGTGGCAAAGGGGTTCCACCAGGAGGTGAAGGATGGCTCTCTCAAACGATCCCAGAAGACACGCAAGCCTTCGCCTTCACGTCTGATCACATCAAGACAAGACACAAAAAAGGCGGTGACAAAGTGTCCTTCCCCGTGTGGCATTTGAAGAACAGCCATGTCTCAGAGGATAACATCATTTCAGTGGAGTAGTGGTCAAAACATTACGCAACGCAAGTGAGGTGAAATTAAACATGGTAAATGCCAACCAACATGGCCACATTACAATTCACTCACACGTTAGCGTTCATACTTGGTGGCGATTTTCTCATCAATGTAACATTTACTGACAACTAGTGGCCAGGTTCGTAGCACCCTCTTCTGCATGATGAATATATGTAGTAGCAATCCATTTGCATGTTCGATGCGTAGAGTGGACCCGTCAACAGCATCCGCCGCTGCTGTATATGCATTTGTTTATGTTTCATATTCAACCATTTTTTTAAAGTCTGCTATACAGAGAGGGAGCAATGTTCCAACAGCAATGTAGTGAGAGAGGACTTTTAAGAAAAGCATAATGAAAAAATATTTTCAAAAGTACAATATTGTATATTGCAATCTACTCATTTCATTTCATTTCTACTATTTTACACTCTGCCCCACTTCCACCTACCAAGACAAAGAGACTGTATGACTGAAAAAGGGCTCACTCTGTTCATGCCATTGTTCTATGGAACAAATGCACCACTAAAGTGTTAATGGGCGCTCAATCCAGGTTTTGGGGACTGGACACCTGGCTGGGACTTGTGGCGTGCTTGACTGGAGAGTAGCTAAGAATACGGGCATGTTCAGTGAATATTCTCATGATCGAAAGGCAAAGTGACAGAGATCAACTTAGTTGACCTCGATCGATGCGTTAGTGATCCCTGATAAAAACATATGCCAACCATTCAACATACTTTCTTTGTTGCAGCGTTTTGTCTTTGCATACTTTAATGAATGTGCTTTAATGTCATTAAAGCACTTCTAATGACCTATAGTTTTAGCAGTTTAATTAAAGTGATATGAAAAGCACAAACTTTCATCTGCCAGAGAACTTTCAAGTTTGTCCCTCTTGTAGTTCGATTTAAAAATATATAGCAGCTCTCTGATGTGTACTCCAATACTGTTTTTTTCTTTTTACCCATCATTTGACATGATTTCCCTGCAGGGGACAAGCGGACACAACGTCTCCAGGGCACACTCATTATGCTATGCGAGTGTGATCTCAGCTTTAGCAGACTTAAAGATAATCAACAGTGCCTTGGTCATATTCTCTTCTTTCTTCTGTGCTCATTTTAAGGAGAAATACCAAAGGTTGTAATGAAAAAGCCCTGGGGTCACATCTTTTCTCGGCTAGATGAGGCCTCCGATGACTGAACGCTCACAGATCCAAGTCTTTGAACCGCCGTTGTTCATCCTCACGTAAGCACTGAACAGCTTTACAACTCTGTGTTATGTTTGTCTGTCAAAAGCAAACTACGTCTCACAATCCAAGACTTTCAAACCTGCCAGGAATACAGTACCTTTGCTGCAGGTTCATAGGAAGTTCAAAATTCTCTCTACTGCAGCTTCGTTCAGAGAGATGCTACAGTATTTACCTCAAGTGCCGTGTGCTAGAAAGGTCTGTGATAGGAAAAACACAGCAGTGCCGGCTGCTCATTTAGAAGAGCGATACAAGCTATCATGTTAGCGTCCAAAAGTCACCTAGAAGGTACACTGGTACCTGCGTTTTGGTAGATTGATTGCGACAAAGTGGCCAATCAAAGTGCGACAAAGTGGCCAAGTAGGTAACGCTGGTCCCTCATGCAACATCTTCTTCCCTGGCAGTTATGGTGCCATCAGCATCTCTGTAAGTTTCAAAAAGTCAAATGAAAGACTTTTTAAGATCACAATGAAAACAATTTAAGATCGTATTATAATAATATAATTGTAATATAATACCGAAGTACAGAAATCCCTCATTTATCACTGTTAATTGGTTCCAGACCTAACCAAGGTAAGTAAATTTGTTGTTATGTTGTAATTTCCTTAATGATAATAAACTGAATATTTTGTTGCTAGAGCATATAAAACCACTTCTAGATATTGAACATTAGAGCCCTCTAGACATGAAATAACAACCCTATAATTACCCGTACACTCCTATTACTCAATATAGTAAGTGAAAATAAGACAAATAAGGCATAAATAAGACTCATGCTTCTCTGTATTGAGCCCTGGATAAATTGATATATAAGTGTATGCACGTCTGCTCCATTTGTGCTACAACGGATGGATGGCTGGTTCACTCTGCATGTGCCTGTGTGACTCTACTATATGAAATGAACACATAAGAGAGTGAGAATCTTCTCAGCTATTAAGCCTCTTTGTGCCAATAGCGGGGCTACACGAGTGCTGGCAGTTAGCAAGCGGACGCGAATATGAATGAAGGCACAAAGGCAATAGTTTGTAAGCCGAATGCCACATTTTTCAATGCCCCCCCCCCCCATGACAACCATCTAAACTCACTCAAGTAGTCTGTCATATCCATTATTTTACACGGCTCGAATATGACCCCATGATAGTTTAACAATGCACTATTTAACTGTGTGTGAAGGTTTCATTGAAGTGTTTTTTTTTCTTAACAGAGACAATCTTTGTAATGTAGTGTCACTGAGAGTACTTCCTATTTCCCCAGAGTGTTTTGCTGTATAGTTTTTGTAAGAAAAAGGCTGGAAAGCACTTGGTTAGAACTCACATGATTAATATTCTGCATTATACGTTGGTAATGTATTTTGTGTATTTTTTGTGTGTGTGTAATTCTTTTGCGACCAGGAGTAGGAATTGTGATGCTCCACGATTTGTAGCTAATATGGCGTTTCTCACACAGGTACACTACCCTTGAGTACCATCGAGTGGCTCAAATGGGAAATGACACAATGATGACATGACACAATGACCTTTGAATGATCATCTTAATTATATTTAAGATTAAAAAAAAGTATCGAAATTATTGAATATCGGGTAATAATTAATAGCAAAATGTGTTAGTGACACATATTTATCACTGTATTTTTTTTAGGGCATAGGGCTAGAAATGGGCAAAATAAGCACAAATGCCAGCATTAATATTAACTGTTGCTGCGCCTTTGTGTTATAGCCCAGTCATGAATGTTTGGGAAACTAAACGTCTTAACTGGCAACATTCATATAAAAAAAAAAACAAAAAAAAAAGTTTGATTCAATACAACTTCCTTATCGTCAGAATCATCTATTGCTTATTTATAACAGTAGACATCACTTTTAGCAAACTGGTTGTGGGCGATTTCCCAAGTACCAGCATTTCTTTAATGACCCATCATCATGCTATGTGCGCATTTCACCACAAACCTTGCACAAGATTAAATGAAAAACCCGCAGGCTAAACAATAGCGGCGTAGCTCGTCGTATGTCACGGAGGGCAGGGAGGGGCCGCATCATCGCGCACCCATGGGCTTGTGTTTACAGAACAGCTTTCAGGAAAGACAATGAAGCGCTTGAACATTCTGTGCCTCCTCCAGTGCAAATGTTGTGCAGAGAGAAAAGAGAGAGAGGAAGCAAAGAAAAAAACGGATAGCACAAAAGCAAAGCCTGGCCTAAAAAGACTGATTACATTTCCACAGAGAAAAGTGAGGACGGGGGGGTTAGGTGGGTACACATTGGTCTTTGTGAGTGCACTGAGCTATGGTCCTCGTGTAAATGGGGATATATGTATATTAAAAAAAAAGAGCTTTGTGAATTCCACAGGTAAGCTATCACTGGCAGCCAGACCAGCCCAAACAGGCAGAGCAGGGCGGGGCTTTTGCAGCCAGAGGCCTTGGACGTCTTCACTGGCTTTATGTGGGAGAGCACCGGGGTTTTGGACTTTCACTGCACCTCAGAGACACTCGGTGCCTCTGGCGCTTTCAGCAAATTAGAAACCATGACAGAATTTTAAAAAACACACCGAGTGACAAGGACCTCAAGTCTCAGGTTCGACCAGTCCACGGTGCACTCAACCTGTCGCCCTTGGTCATCTGGAACAGGAACAGGACAGGGGGTTGAGTAATCACAATTTTTAGGGTCTAAGGTGGGGTGTTCAAATCTTTTCACATAGTGAAAAGTGAAAGGATGCAACTTTGATATTTTGTAGAGCAACACAAACACGCCTGTTACTCTTTGTCTTTCCTCCCTATTGTGGTTGTTCTTTTAGTTTCCAAATATTTCAACTTTCTTCTAGCAAATTTTCTTCTCTTACCTTATTCAGTCAATTTGTTTTTACATCAAAATAAATTTTTTTACTAATATAACACCATGAACTATTTAGGATTTTCCCATTTGGAAGTGACCAATGTGATTTGGAAGTGAACTATGTGTCCCTACAATGCATATTTTTTTTGTGTGGTATGCAATGTAACTGCTGCTTTCAGGCAAGGGCTTCCTTTTCTTGTCATGCATGCACTTCTGCCACCTAGTGTTTATTTTTAATGGCATTACAATTGCTCTCCAGCCTAGTCCATTGATGAGGAGTTGCATTAGCATCTCCTTTAGACTCTCCCACAAAATACATAAAAGACGTACAAAACCCCCCAAAACAAAACATATAAAAATGTTGTTGGGACTGGGCATTTACATAAACATAACCAGGTCTTTAGTATTGAATTAGTTAATTATTACTTTTTATGACATAATTTTCCATAAATTACAACTTTATTATTGTTTTGTTTGTTTCTCATATATTCCGACTTTTTATTTTATATTTTATTTTATATAAAATTATTTGTTCTTTAATATTTTAAATGGAGCTAAACTATACAACTAAACACCAGTGAAGGCTGGCTGAACCTCGAGGAATGAATGGAAGCTAGCGGGGTTAGCTTAGTTTAGCATGACAGTGTGGTTACGTGTGCAACTCGGGCTGGATGAGGATGCCTTCACCGCTTTACCGCCTGACGACGACATGCAGGTTCTGAGCGCAAAAGACGGGAAGCACATTTATTCTACTGTAGCACCGTTTGCTGTCTGTGTAAACAAGAGCGTCATAAGAATATCTTCCATATGCAGTTGGAATTGAATGGGTGACTACATCTTCATTCATCACAAGCACAGGTATTACAGTTTGTTAAAGATATTACTTCTAAATCTGCAGAGGCTGACATCCCATTAGAAAAGTTAGCCACTCTTACCAATAAATACGTGTGATTTACAATTTGAGTGTATTTCATTATATGGCTTAAGGTTTGTAACTTTATATAAAAGACTCCACAAAATTAAAAAAATATCATTTTATGTTGTCATATTGTGATACATCCAAAATGTAGTGATATATGTATGCTGAGGTCCATATCACCCAACTCTACTAAGAAGTTACATACATATATTTCAAGAAAACACTGCATCTCACCTTTGTGATATACTCACCATTATGAATAGTCTTTATAATCTTTTGTTTTTTGGGATTATTATGACGATAACTCTTCCCTCACCCATTTTTCGGTATCGAGTTGTGGACTAGAATAGAGCAGCTACACAAAATAACCCGCACAGAAAAATTATTTATTCCACAGATGGCCCGCTTCCAGGCACACCCACACTCCCAAAGTACTTTTACTGCGAACAACACTTTCTAATATAGTGGGTATAGGAGTTGATAATACAAGAATAAAGTCTTTGGAGAGCTAATTGAAAAGTGTTTAGGAGCTACTGGCAGCTTATGATCTACTGGTTGGAGATGCCTGGCTTACCTTATATGAACTCAGAGAGGTAACACGCTGCCTCTGACCTCACCTGCCTGAGGAGGAGCACTCATTGTCGGACACACTTTGTCAGATGCACCGCTGGTGCTGTGGAGCTCAGAAGCCGGCCGGACGTAAGGTCAGCGCGTTTACAAACTGCAGACAATCTTGTCACAACTCGGTAGTGGAAATGTGGTCATTACACAATTTTTTCCACCGTGTTCCAGACATCGGTGAGCACTGTGACCCTGTCCACCTGCGTGGACACGCAGCGTTTCCGACATTAGTGCACCTTTCCTGGCAAGAGCACGCAGCTTCTGGCTTCAGCAACAGTTTGGCGGATATTTCACGTTCATGTTCACAAAAATAGTCCCGTGTGACATGCTGTTGACATATGAAAATATTTTCTCTTGCTGGGAATCACCAACTTCAAGAACCTCTGTTTGAGCTTGTTTCGTTAACAGAGAAGCAGAGCTTGAGGTAGGGCAAGAGTGTATCGCGCCTAAAGCCACGCCCATAAGAAAGCCCGCTCTTCTATGACATCACAAAGGAACAGTTTTGCAACACCTTCTGAAACAGAGCGTGCAGAGCCATCCCAAACTTCATTCATTCATTCATTTTCTACCGCTTTTCCTCACGAGGGTCGGGGGGGATGGTGGAGCCTATCCCAGCTGTCTTTGGGCGAGAGGCGGGGTACACCCTGGAGTGGTCGCCAGCCAATCACAGGGCACATATAGACAAACAACCATTCACACTCACATTCATACCTATGGACAATTTGGAGTCGCCAATTAACCTAGCATGTTTTTGGAATGGGGGAGGAAACCGGAGTACCCAGAGAAAACCCACACATGCACGGGGAGAACATGCAAACTCCACACAGAGATGGTCGAGGGTGGAATTGAACCCTGGTCTCCTAGCTGTGAGGTCTGCGCGCTAACCACTCGACCACCGCCATCCCAAACTTCTTTCAGGGTTTTCTTCCAAATGCGCAAAACTCATTATCTGAAACTTTGACATCGTTTAACACAAGAAAACATTCTAACTACATTTATAGGTCAGAAATGTGCAAAAAGAAAAAAAATATTTATTTAAAGGGGAGCTATTCCCATTCATGAGTAACTAACAAAAAAAGTATTTTTGGGGAATGTAGGTTGGGGGAAAAAAGCTATAACACAAATAATATTATATGAATAGTAAAAAAAATGCAAATAAAGTCGTAATATTATGACAAGTACATTTAGTAGCAAGAAAGCTGAAACAACAGGAAAAATGAGCAAAGAATGAAGTTCCTATACTACTGGGCTTTTTCGCCGATATTGCAAAGCTGAGGTGCAGTTTTTTTCTTGACATATATATAACTTCTTTACAAAATATCAAAGTGGCAAAGTTTCATCCTTTCATTTTCTACTATGTGGTATTCGCTGTCAGCCGATAAAAACAGCTGCTACACAACAACAAATTGCATGGGAGAATATGTCTATTAAAAAAATGTGTGTGTTGGTGAGGACATGGCCTTTGTCCATTTGAGTCGAGACTGACGTCATCTAAATGTCTCTAAAAAAAAAAAAAAAAAAGCAAAGAATCCAACACCTGAAGGAGGAAGGTAAGGAAATCCACCCTTAACTGACCTCCCCTGTGGCGCTCCACTTAATCCCTAGTGTGTACATACACAAAACGCACACACGCCAAAGAGAAACACTGTATTGCGAGCTTCGGGGCAAGTGATGAAAAATTCCTCTGTGGGCTTTCAAGCGCTTCGGACTCAGTAAGTCAACACGCAAGATAAATATTGCTCTGAGCTCCAGCTGTCATGGCAAGTGTCCCACATTGTCTCACGGCGAACAAACAAATGTGCTGCGATTGCTCAACACACCGCCCGCAGGTCTGTCAGCCGCACAGAGGTGCATCCATCCACCGCTGCTGCCCGCCACTGAATGAAAAGGGAGAGCCTGGGGGTGTGGAGGGGCGTTCAGAAAGAACAGACAGTGACCATGTTCTGATAAAACTACCAAATTATGGCTACTTTATTCAGGTCAGGTGAATAAATTTAGATCAGTACGCCAGGAACATCATATATTTATTGGTCGTTTGGAGGGTATTCATACCCTCCAAAAGCTCAGTTGCTGGCCCTCCATTTTTTGTTTTTAGGGAATGTAAATGTTTCATTTGGCTTGCTTTTGGAGTATTATAGGTTTTTTTAATTTTAAATACAAAATCTGAGGTCAAAGCAACTCCATTTGTCACAGTCCTTTCGGAAAACATGTTCACCTGGCAGCAAAAGCTCCTAAAAATCAGTTCTTGGTAGCAAAGAATCTCATCTCTATCAGGCATCAGGCTTTTGCAAGTGTTGCCCTTTTTTCTTGCCATTGTAAAGCTCTGCAAGACGTTTTTCTGAGCAGCACTGGCCTCTGCTGGGAGAATTCATCACTACATTGTATGAAGAATGATGAAGAGTGATGAATTTATCTAACTTGACTCATCTTTTCTAATCTAATTCTAAGCTGTTAAATATCACTTGCATAGTACAGTTATCGCTTATTTATCCCTCTTAATTGTTTGTAGACCTGACCGCGATAGGTGAATTGCCGCAAAGTAGGATTCAATGCTAATAAACAGAATATTTTCTTAGAGCACAAATGCACTTTTTAACATTAGAACTCTGCAGACATGAAATAACACCCCTATAGTCACCTTTACACTCCTCTTATTCTTTGTTCAGCCCTTTGAGGCTCTTTTGTGATTATAAAATTGTATAAATAAATTAGAATTGACTTTGTTTATGCCACATTGCGCATGATCACTGCAGAGACATACGACATGGCCGCCATGAGCTAACTAGTTAGTAGAAGTGGTTCAGTATTGACCGAGTTGTTCAAAAGGCTCACGTTTTTTACTGAAGCAAGAGTCACTCATATAATTCCAAGGTCCCTTGACAGCCAGGGGGCCCAAAAAATAGGTCATTTGTAACAAAATTAGTTATTAGTAGGGGGGGGCAACATGATCCCCCCCATGGGAGCCAGAATTAGCGGCTGCCCCCCTGCTACTGGCTATATGATATGAAAAAAGGAACCAAAAAATCACCTTAATTTAGACAAAAACATATTATTAGAGCATACTTATATTCCAAGTTGAAACGGTGGGTGTGTTGTATACGGTATGCGTGGTAAAAGCACAGTGAAACCACGTTCATTATATTGTGCTCTGACTGCCCTCTGCTGGTTGGATGCATAAAGTGCTCCATCTAGCGGAGGTGTGCAACGACACATCACATTTCAAGGCTGACCTTCAACAGCAGAAGCAGAATGGAAGCGACTGGCATTGTGGAAAATGAAGCCCAACTCCCTGTGGTGCTTTATTGTAAAAAGGGAGCTTACAAATGCTCAAACTGCCTCTTCTGGGGCCTCTTTAAAGCTCAACACCCAGTGCTTTCAGAAAGGGTGGGAGTATAGAAAAATTAAAAAAAATAAAAAACAGGAATGATGTGCTGGATAATTAGTTTGTCTAGACAGTTTAGAGAGAAGGCACTTAAAAGACATTTTTTTACACAGATGCAGACTACTGTGCTTTTTGTGCACCTGGAGATTTAGAGATGAAAACCAAATCATCAGGACTAAAAATACAGACTCCCCCTCAGCAGCTTTCCACTGGCATCATTAAGGCTGCGTGAGCGGCACCGGGGCCGCAAACAAAGCCTGTAAACCGTCTTTGTTGTCAAGCCGCTAGCATGGGAACACGGCAGTCAAATGTTCATTAAACAGTAAAAGTGGTCACTTCTAAAAGTACTGATTGTTGGTGCATTGTGTTCGGAAGCGTTTGAGGCTACAGGGAATGCACTACTTGGCTGCAACCAGCAGAGGCGCTGTTGAGTTCACTCTCAATTAGCTTGCGGTCTAAATACTTTAAATACACCCGACCACAACTAGAACGACATATGCAACAACAAACTGTAAAATTCACTCAATTTGGTCGTTTTCTTTGCTTTTAGTCATTATATTCTACGGTAGACGCCGCTACAGAATGACACCTCCTGGTGCCAAAGACTTCCTGTCCCTCGTGTGCCACAAAGCTAAATGTGTTGAAGCCTGACAGACTTTGTGTGACCATATCATCATCATCATCCTCGTCTATGACAGCATCAGCGAGACAAAGCCAAAGACAGACTTGAAGTGGCGTGTGCCCTCAAACATGACCGAGGGTCCAAGCTGACATCCAGCCGTCAAATGACAAGCAAGTGTCAGCTGGCAAATTTGTACTTCAGTAAGTAAGCGCTGCATAGTCTCCACTATACGTCAATGATTAGCTTTACTTGCTGTATTCTTGTACCATTCAGTAGCCGGGCAGTCAATAAAAACGTTATGGTGGCACCAGTTTTACCCTGGAACAGATGAACTCTCAGGTGTCTGTGTCCCATTCTGGTGCAGCAACACAGACATACTAAAAGTCTTTAAAAGGTGTGTCATCGTCCTTTCGGTGAAGGACGAAAGACAATGAAACACGACACCATCTTTCTTTTGGTGGAAAAAATGAATAGTCAAAAAATCAAGGAAAAGCCAACACTGCCGTCTAGTTCTGTTCATGGTTTGACTTTTCTCCTCTGGGTGTCTCAAACTGGATTAAAAACATTTATCATCTTTGAATGTCTTGTGTACATTGTTAGTAAACTGGAACTGCCTGAGGCCTCACATGGCTTTGAAGGGAAATAATCATACTAAATATTTTACATTTTGTTTGCTACATTTCTAAAGGACCTTTTGAATTATACACTTTATATTTGCAAAGTTATAGAAAAGTTAATTTCATATTAGAAATAATGACAGTAAAATAATCTACAAGTCAAACTATTAAGAAAAAAGAAAAAAGTTGCAATCTAATCTGCTGAAAGGTCAACAGTTTATGAAAATGACATAATATGAGAATAGCATAATATTGAGACCAACGCAACAGTATGAGATTATTTTACTTATCCTTGATTTTTTTAAAGAAGAAAATGTACACTAATACTCAAAAATAAAAGTCGTACTATTATGAGAAACTAAAAAACAAAATCAGGTTGGAATTTTTGGAGAGGTAAGTTTCATGTTACGAGAATAAAATAATATAATTAATAATTAAAATATTGTGAGTATAGTCATAATAATAATAATAAACATGGTTGATACTGTCTTTATCCAGCAACCTTTATACCGTCTTTCTCTGTCTTTACTCCCGCTATGCAGCCTCTCCTCCTCCGTATCTCCGCAGGGATATCAATCGCTGAGCATAGTGTAGGGATGCTCAAAGCTAACAGCTGCTCCCGAGTGTAAACAATGGAGCAAGCGGCAAGCTACAAACGTAACAAGATGAACATCCATAGCTGCACAGTTGCTTAAGGGGTCGGTATGGCAACAAAAACAATAAAGAAGTACTAAATAAAGCACTAATAAACACTAAAAACGCAGCAGGACATACGGACTTGCCGAAACTAGCTTGCACTTGAGCGGCGCCATCTTGAAACATGAGACCTCCGCATTAAATCCAGTCTAGTATATCGATATGAATGGTATGCTTGTTTTTTTATATCGTTTGTGGCGGTCCGCCACAAATAAACAAATGCAAGGCAAACACTGTGTTATGTCTCTGTCGTGTTTTGACAGATTCCAACCTGATTCCAGGCTCACAGGGTTCCCTCAAATGTCAAACAATGGCCTCAAACCCAGCTTGACATTAACATCCTCGCGTCACACAGAATTAGATGGAAAAAAAACCCATCAAAACTCTGCACGGTTTCGCACGGATTTTGTGAGAAAGTTTTGAGCGGACTACAGACTCCCCCAAAAGTGCTCAGCGGATCACTCCGGCGTCAAATAACGAGCGGAGACAGAATGACCTTGCCGCAAAAAGGAGACACTTCCTGAGGGAGCGGGAAGAAGACGGCGAGAAGACAGAATAGCGGGGACGTCGAAGGCTCTCGTTTTTCTGGCATGGATCTGTCTCCCCACTGTCCCGCGTGTCTTTCACCGCCGTTTTATGTATAATTCAACGTAATGCGCGCAGATAAAGCCTCAAATAAAAGCCGGCGCTCTCTAAGCTCTTCACAGCACATTACATTTTATTCATCAAATTAGTTTTAGTTGGTTTCCTATCCCCTGAGCCATCTTTAAAAGGTTTAGATGAAAGGACTACATTAATTTTGCCACTAATCAGCTCAGTGACAGCTCCAAGTGACAGCTCTGCACTTCCTACCCTTCCCGAAGAAAAAACAACGCTCTGCTAACCTGGCGTTGACGCTCTCCAAGCCCGGCCCTCGCTTCGCCGCCCTCAGTTACTTTCACTTTTATACTGACGACTTACAAGCTTCGGAATCGATGAAAGCCTTTCTTGTTGAACGATTATACAATGAGGTGTGAACAAAATGTTTTGTTTTTTTTAAAAACTGTTTGGGTGCAGAACAAAACAGCGAAGCAAAGGGGATTTTCTTTCTTTTATAAAGCAAAGTGGAGCACCAGGCTGATAATTAGAAGGAATTTTGGTAACTCTCGAGGCAGAGAGTTCTATTTTTTAATGAGCTGCTAAAAGCCTACAAAGAGCAGTTTTAAAGTGGGCGTACTAAGCTAGTAACAATGACACACATTAGCAGAGACATGGACTCAAATGAACCTTGCATGCGTTTATTCCCTTTATAAAAAGTGTCACGTCAAAATGATCTTCGCTGACACAGACGTGCAAAAACTAGGGAGGCTCTCCCTGATCGGCCACCGATTAGTTTCGACTATTCCTGTGGAAAAGCATGTGATGGGCATAACTCGATAAATGCCTTTCAATGCCAATGGCCTCTGGCTCATACTATTGCAGTCTGCTGCCTGTAGCCATCCTTGTGTGCAGTGTAATGTCTTGCTCTCACGTCTTGTCCGACATCCCCCTCCCACTTTATTTGGCACGGTGCAGGCATGCAGCCACAAAACCAAAACAAACATTTCTGCTGTGTGGAACTTACCTGCCATTTGCGAGGGTGATGTTAAAATTAAAACTGCATTTTTTTGGGGGGGGGGGGATTTGCTCATCATCCACAATCCTTATGTGAGACATGACACCTCCAAAAACCTGCAAGATGGTTTTATATACCTAGTTGTGACCATGTAGTAGACATTTACCGTAATTCCTGGTGAAGAACGTATCTCATGATATCTCCTTTATTTGAGAACGACTACAAATCATTTAAATACTGCACTGCTTGCAAATCAGTGAGGGAACAGAAGCTCTTTTTTGGCAGGAGCCATTCATTCAGTCATTCATTCATTCATATTCTACGGCTTATCCTCATGAGGGTCCCAGCTGTCTTGGGGCGAGAGGCGGGGTACACCCTGGACTGGTCGCCAGCCAATCACAGGGCACATGTAAACAAATAACCATTCACACTCACATTCATACCTATGGACAATTTGGAGTCGCCAATTAACCTAGCATGTTTTTGGAATACGGGAGGAAGCCGGAGTACCCGGAGAAAACCCCCGCATGCATGGGGAGAATATGCAAACAGAGATGGCCGAGGGTGGAATCGAACTCAGCTGTGTGGCCTGCGTGCTAACCACTCGGCCTGGCAGGAGCCAATCACAAGCTCTATGTGAACTCACCCACTGGAAATTGCAGGTGGTCATTACTCAGTTTGACTCACGGTGTCATCTTACAAAGAATGCTAAGCTCATCACACGGTGATGCATGATGCGTGTACTGTAGATGTAATTGTAATGAATGCTGTAGGGACAAGAATGTGTTCCTCCGCTGAGTGCCTCCATCGTGCATAAAGCGTTCAATGTGGGGTGGTTTTCGTGGAAAGCCGAGTGCCCCAAACTGAGGCGTATATAGAGCCAAATTGGTACCATTGAGTGGAAAAGCCATAAAAGTATCAGGCAGGAGTGATTACTTACTGCAGTAGGTATTTCACAGGGAAGGTAAAGGTGCCGTAGCAGATTCGATCCACGACGTTGAGCGGGATCTTCTGGATCTGCTCACATTTGAAATTGATGAAGTCGTACTTGAAGAGCAGAAGGAAGTTGTCCGTGATGATTGCAAGACGCTCCTTCTCGTTGTTCCAGTGGTCCACCCTGAAGACATAGATAGACAAAGGGTTTACTTACTTATGCTCATTTTTCGACCCTTTGTATTGAGTTGTGGTCTCCTACAGAGCAGCTACACACAATAACCCGCACAGAAAACCGTTTTAGATCTTCCAGAATCTGCACCTATTCCAGCTTTATTTCCTTTGATTTGTGCTTCCGGCTAAAATGGTCTGTTTGAATTTATCCCACCCATAGCCCGCCTCCAGGCATACCCACTCCTCTGTGATAGGTCACACGCCCAAGTGCTTCTCCTATGAAACATATAAGGAAATCCGCCACTCTGTGACATCACAAAGGGGCAGTTTTACCACGCTTGTTGAAACCGAGCATTTTGGGCACAAATCTCATTATCTGAAACTTTGGCATTTAAATTGGCCATTCATTTCTAATGGGAAAATGTTCAAAAAAAATATGAAATAATATTCTGAAAAGCCTGAATAGGTAGCAAACCTGTGCTGAATGAGCTGAAAATGTTTATGTTGGATTTGCTTAAATTGGTTAGAAAATGGAGGAGTAGATAGCAGACAAAAATGCAGTGGAATAAAAAGAACAAAGAAGAAATAGAGGAGGAGGAATAAATATGGCTGACTTCAATAACATACGTATGTCGATTTCATTAGTCACACAAATGTGGCTAAATGATCGAAAATACCAATATAAGGCATTGTAAGACGATGTGATGATATATACTGTAGTATTCTACCCTACAGTAATGTGTCAGTCATGTTAGTGTAATGTTGAATGAAACACACAAGTACCAGACTTGATCGCCAGAATAACAGCCTTTTCATTGCAGGTTTGAGTGATCTCACAACAGGCACAATAATCCCCAACACAGGCTACT
The DNA here is from genome assembly GCF_030265055.1 of Doryrhamphus excisus. Taxonomy (NCBI): domain Eukaryota; kingdom Metazoa; phylum Chordata; class Actinopteri; order Syngnathiformes; family Syngnathidae; genus Doryrhamphus; species Doryrhamphus excisus. Next base: position 22,557,327 of record NC_080470.1, read on the forward strand.
GTAGTGGCCGTAACCCACGCCAACCTGAGCCCCTACAGTCACTTCTTGTCCTCCTCGCATTCAGCTCCCCTAGCACTAAAACACATTTACAGCTGCATACACAAGCACAAGTCTTATGTCTTATTTTCTCTTATTGTGTGTGCTGTATTGGGTAATAGGAGCATCAAGGTGACTATGGGGTGTTAATTCATGTCTAAAGGGCTGTAATGTTAAAAAAATGCATTTAGAAGGTCATAAACAGGTTTCAATGGCACAACTAGAAAAAAATTCTATTTATAAATAACAAATCCGACTTTCAATTAATGATTATAAACCGTATTGCTGTCGCCAGCCCCGCTCCCAATATAAGAGCACTCAGAGACAACACAGTGTTGTTTGTGAAATTAAAAACCCTCACAAAAATAAGCGACACATTTGTAAACACATTTGTTTTCCTTTTCATGTTTGTGTTATGGCCAGTTATGCAAATGAGATGCACAGAGACCAATAAGAAGTTTGTCATCTATTGAAACTGAACTGACTTTGGCATAAGTACGGCGAAATATGGTGCTGCAGAGACACCAGTCTTTCCACTGGATTTTTACTGGATTAATTCCAAAGCAGGGGCGCAAACAGAGATGATGGCAATTACCGACAACAACAATCTGGTGTGTGCGGAAATAGCTGGCCGGGCCCTTTTGTTAAGTGCTGCTGGCAAGATGATTGATGTTTGGTCTGATATTTTCCCTTTTTACCTTTAAAAACCAAACTCTTCAATGGCAGCAAAACAAAATCACTTTTTCTGTGGAGAGAAGCCGGGAGCATACTTGCTGTTAGTGTTTCTGCATGAGCTGCCTTCAAGTTAATCCAAAAAACATGTATAGGAAAGCTGCTCAATTATGTACTATAAAAGCTTCACAATTTCCAAAAATGCCTGAGGCAAAGATCATAAACTATGCATGCGAGTGTTTCTAAGGCCTCCGACAGCAGCCAGCAAATAAAGAAAAATTCATTAAGAGAAGTCACCTTTCAAAGCAGCAATGCAAATGACTGTGTCCCCCCCCCTTTGCCTTGAAAGTCTTTCTTCAAACCTTTTAATAAACAAACACACAAACGCTGCTAATCCTTTCTTCAAGTGGCCTACGAGTGAAACACTCAAATCCTGCATGACAGCCACTTGACTGAAGCATCATGGGAAAATTGGGGGTAAAGAGCTTTGACTGTGCCAACGACACAAGTTAACCTCAGCTGGGCTCAGGGCTACGCCCAGAACAACTGTTTTTGGGCACCTATAGGACATGAAAAGTGAAGAAAATGTGGAGTCTTTGCAGCTAAAGAATGTAATTGCTGCCATGCATGCACAGGGAGAACATGAGGGAGATCGACGAGGGTGGAATCGAACCCTGGTCCTCCTAGCTGTGAGGTCTACACGCTAACCACTCGACCGCCATGCCCCAGTACAAATTATGTACTGTAAACGTAAACAAGCAGGGTAGTTTCGTTTAGCATGCTAGTGTAGTTGCATGCATGGCTTAGGCTACATAGGTCATCGCTTTAATGTAAGGGGCGTTTCACAATGAGGGATGACATAATACTGCCCTTCAAAATAAAAGCACCGTTTGCCATCTAACTTTGTAAACAAGAGTGTCATAAAAATATCTTCTATATTGGAATTGCATGGGTGACCACATCTTCTTTCATCACAAGCACGGGTATTACAGTTTGTTGAAGATTTTATACAAGACTGAATTTAAATTTGATATGGTTTTATATCGTCATATCGTGTGATACATCCCAAAAATATCGTGATATATGTTATATCGCCCAACCATAATTTATGTGCTTGGGATGTCTTACTTTTTTTTAATGTTTTTGGTACTTTTGCAAATACTGCAAAAAAAACTTTGCAATAAAACACCCAGTTTGGGTGGTACTGGGGGGTGGGTGTTGTGTCTTGCCCAAGGACACAGCAGGATAAAGGAGGAAGGATTCAAACCGACAACCCTCAGGTTTCTGGATGACCTGCTCTACCTCCTGAACCACTGCAGCCCCATACAACACACCCAGCGGCAAAGAGGGCCCACACAGAACATACAAGTAGAAAACAGTCAAATGGAGTGAATCAAACTCAAACACACCGTCCAGCAATAGGTCACTTGTGTCTTTAAGCATGAACAGCCACAGAAGCGTCCAATTCTGACAACCAAATGTAGGACAAACCTGAACGTGAATAGTGTATTTATAATTCATTCCAACTCGGCCGGCATGTTAAATGTTTCCTGAAAGCTTGGAGCAGGCGCCCTATGAGTGGACATCCGACAAAACACCCGCTGGATAAACGTCCAAACTATTTTCAGCGTATCAGTTCAACGGTGTTCCCTGCCGTGTTCTTGGAGTTTGTGGTTTTCTGTTCACATTTGATCATTGGAAAGATGGACTCATGTGACTTGGTGTGTTGCCGACTTACTCTGCCAGCAGCCACACGCCGAGAATGTTGCCGTCAACTTGTTTATCCACCAGCGATTTCACCTCCTTGATGGCTTCATGCAGGGTGCCAGGCTGGGTGATGTGAGACACAAACACACGGGTGTCACTCGCTAAACTGTCTTTCCCCACGGGACACCCGGCATGTGTGCAGACAACAACACAATCATGTCACGGTGTCACACTAAATCACACACAACGAGAGGCCGCTTGCTGATGACAGTGAATAAATAAAGCTGAGCATGTACGTATTGACTACGTGTAAATCTTTGCAGTTTCAGTATTTCGCCACACATTATTTTATTTGTGGCGGGGGGAGGGATAGTTTATGGTGAAAAGACCAAAGTTCATTCATCCATTCATTCATTTTCTACCGGTTATCCTCACGAGGGTCGCTGGGGGTGCTGGAGTCTATCCCAGCTGACTTCCGGCGAAGCAGGGTACACCCTGAACTGGTCGCCAGCCAATCACAGAAGACCAAAGTTATTATTTTAATTTTTTTCTCTAAGTTTCCATAAAATGGCCATCATTAATGTCAATATGCCATGGCATGTCTGGTTGGACACCCCTGTAATAAGGGTTAAGTTGATGTAAAAGGTTTTATTTTTGCTTCTTCTTGCTCCTGTACTATTGATGTATTCCAATGTAACCTGTATACAAGTTCAAAATAAATTAAACCATTACCATTATAGTCCAAATGTGACAAATGTGATCAAATGGATGAGTGTTGTTACTATTAGCCATCCATGCAAACAGTACTACACTATGAATCACTTATCAGTATGTTTTCTGTGCTGTTTATTTGGCTTCAAAAAGTAACTTTAGCTACATTCTGACTTTACATGAAGTAAACCTCAGCATTATTTACCCTCAGGACGAAGAACTTGTTGCGTTTAAACTGATCCAGAGGCAACGGTGGTTCCTCGGACGATTGGCCGAACTGCGATGGGCTTCTTCCGCCTTCAGCTTGCATCTGCTCCGCCACCTCCGGGCGGTCATCTCCGGTCACATTTCCCACCTGCGCCGTTTCCGCCATTGAACTCTTCTTTAACGATTGTTTGGTGATTCAAAAAAAAAGAAAGTCAATCGAAAGCTGTTTTTTAAACAAAACAAGGACGTAAGTTTTGACGTCAAACTTTATTGCTCTGTCGTACACAATCAAACAGCAACAGGTGTAGTATTTCCTGCTTCCGGGTGTGACGTCACGGATGGTGTGATTTATAATCCTCCTAGTTTCGTAGGAGAGATGCAAGCCAAATATTCACCGGTTTTCTTCTGAACTGAAAATATTAGATGAATCACTGAAGCTGATTTTCAAAAACAGAAAAGCACTGAAAACCTTTCATACAATGGAGAACGTTCTAAAAACAATTCATATGAAGTACAAGCTCAAGTGACATTTCTATTATTTTTATTTTGTTGCTCTTATTTTCAAGCAATATCCCTCGCTCATTCCTTTATTTATTTTTTTATTTATGTTGATATTGTTCTGTAGAATTGCACTTTTATGTTCCTGTAATTCTGCTTATACTGTTTTATATTTCCATATATTCCATATATTTCCATAGCTGTGGTGTGTGTTCAGCCAATTTCTTTCTAATGCCCAGAGGGTATGTTTAGTTTTCAATTTTCATAGAGGTCTGTGACTATTTTTGAGCATCTTGCTTTCAATATTTTTTTATGTCCCCCGTTTTTGAGGGGATTGTTTTTTGTTATTCCTGGAATTAAAGACACTGACCGTCAATAGAAACTTATTTTCAAGCCCTAAACTGTATTTTCCTCATATTAATAATTTGCTTAGGATATTGGCTGACAGGACCAAAAATGTAATGTTTGAAGAACTATTTAAAAACAAAAATCTTCAAAGAAAATGGCAAAAAAAAAAACAGGTCGACGCACTGTGGGGCTGCTGATCCGGATATTGTTCCAGCTGGGTGTTTCCCATGCTGTACGATTGGCATGGTGAAACCGGTCCCGCAGGTGTTGCGGGAGTTGTCATGTTGTGGCGGTCACGCAGGTTTCTGATTGTGGGTTGGGAACAGCCCGTACGCCTGGTTGTATCGCTCAAACCGGCCTCCACCTTACCTAGTGCCTGGAGACGGCGTTCACTGGACTAACAATGCTGGCCTTTTTTGGGCCTTTAAATAAGCCTCACAAACCATCTCTCAAACCCACTCAGTATTGTGTAATGTGTATTTGGTCCACTTTTGCACAGAGACCAATCCATGGGCAATGAACCACGGCAACATGACAACTCATCATTATCTCAACTACCTGAGCACTAAGTCAACAATAAATCCACAAGGTAGAATTCCAACCCTACTATAGCTAGAATTATGCATACATTTCTACCTCATACCTTCTATCGACTGTCATTTTCCTGTGCCTACCGGTGTTTATGTTATGCTGTACTCTTGTTTTCTTTTTCAGGTGCTCTCCTGAAAAAGGAAGTGGGACATCTAGGCACACCTGATTGGGTTCCACCTCAAGAATTGTGAATCATGGGCAACATTCCCCAAAAAGTGCAGTTCCCCTTTAAGAGCCAACAGTACAAAATGTAAATTCTTGCCATTCTTGTCTTGATGTTTAGATCAAGAGTGTATTTCATGTGCATTTCCGAGTAGAAGGGTTCTCGATGAAACACTTCCTCTCTTCTTTTGGTTGCAAAAAGTCTAAAAAGGGTAACTATTTCAACATCGGAGCATGCATTTAACATAGAAAAACATGCCTTTCAATGTTATTTTTCACAGATTAACATGTGTTTTGTTGGCATGAGCACTTTTTCTGCACGATGTGCACAAAAATTGTTTTCTCTAAACAACAGAGAGCTTATCTACAAAAAAGGGTGTTGCCTTATTTAATGACAGTTTAAGGATGCGGATGGGAATCTTTCACGACAGCTTGCATTTAAGTGTCAGGAAACGTCGGAGAAGACGTGACACGTGTCCAGATGAGAACAATGTGGACATGAAGAATCGTGGATCTCAGATCCCCTGCCTTGACATCTCCGAAAATATCACTCAATGGTGATTACTGTACCACGTGACAATAAAACATCACACAAAGCAAATAAGATCTTTCCTCCCCCAAATCCTGGAAAAATAGCAGCGCCATTGAGGCGTCAATCAGCACGTAAGCTAACGCTTTGTGACACGGCGCACGCAGCCAGGCCGCTATTTCTCACGCTGGCAGGGAGCTCTCAAACGCCTCGTTGGACCTTGGAACCCAATCCAGCTGTAATGTGCAGCTGTCAAAGAAATGTTGGCAAATTTGTGAAGGTTTTCATTCCGTGTGGCTGCTTAGCGACTCCCAAAGACGCACGGCACGCTCCCTCCCCCTCACATCGTGTGCTCGGCCATCGCTTTGTCGCCAGGAAGACTTGAAAGCAGCAGCTGACGCCGCAAACTTGCTTTTGTCAACAAGTGGGGAAAAAAAACATGGATTGTACTGGCTTTATTTAAGAATTACGATACGCCGCCTCAAGCTAGCCTGTTTTTTATTCATCATGACTTCCAATACAGTTGATCCTTGCATAGTCGCCATTCTGCATTTGCAGATTTCTCGTTGATTTGTGGGAAAACACACCCATTTGTAACACTTTAGGAGCAGGTGGAAAGAACACAGGTGTAGTGCGAGTCTGACGACCAGGCTAAAGGCTACACCGTGACTCTGGTTCCATCTGTTCCATTATCATTCATTAGTGGTGAGCACCATTTGTGCCCCAACTGAATTCTTATACTGAGTTTGGCCAAACGGCTTGGAGACACAAGGTTGTACGTTGGGTCGTGTATTGATTGCCTCCAGAGGAAACATAGAAAATAAAACATATTCAAATAGACATGAAGCATATTCTAACAACAATACAGGATTACATCTTCTTTAACCTTCCTCTTGTGTTAGCTTTCTGGTATCATCTCTTAGTATGTTACCGGGTCGGTTTTGACCCATGTATTAAATCAGCTATAAAATACACTAAAAACAATAAGTTACCATCAAATTTGCTTCTCATGTCTTGGTTACCTTCTTAGGCTGAAAATGTTGGTTTTAATACTTTTGGTGTGGGCATGTAGGCCTTTTTTTTGTCACTATACCGCTCCATTTCAATTTCCAAAAATGGTCAAATGAACCTCTAAAGAATCATATTAATAAATTGAAGGTTCTTTTGTTACCTGGCTATTACTGAGGGCTATAGAACATATCTCTTAAATCAATTAGTTTTATTTATTTTCTCATTTTAGTATTAATCACTAAAGAAACATCTATGGTGTTTGGGTCAATTTTGACCCATATATATTAATTTCAAGAAAAGGTAGAAAAAGTTATTGTTTTCAGCAACAGAACTTTAGTATAAACTGAAATGAAAAAGCAGAACAGGTCCAGATCTTGGTTCACTGTACGTCTTGCCATTCTTTCCATGATCCAAATTGTAAATGTGAAATCAGCCAATCAAATGAGTGAATTCACCCCACATGTCTGGACATTGTTTTTCTGCTGGTATATTGGAAAACCGGTCAAAATGAGAATCCCCTGAAGCTTACATGATGAGAAGAGGAGCTGGTTGTCATTGTGTCGGCTAATTGTACACTGATGAATTCACTGTAAATGAGCGTCTCATGGATAATATACAGTAGCATAGCGGCTAGCCTACTTCTGGTGTCTTCAGTTGATAACCTACTACACAGTCCCACGGCCAAACTCAAAGGTGCTGGAGCCTATCCCAGCTGTCTTCCGGCGAGAGGCAGGGTACACCCTGGACTGCTGGCCAGCCAATCACAGGGCACATATAGACAAACAACCATTCACACTCACATTCATACCTATGGACCATTTGGAGTTGCCAATTAACTTAATTAACTACCTCACTTCGAACTAACACCACTTTCTAATATAGTGGATATAGAAATTGATAATAAATGAATAAAACTATCTGACAGGAACACTGGTGATTGTAGGGACCTACTGTACAAAAACACTAGTCAAAGATCCTATATAAACCCCATTGATGGGCTAACATAATAAGCTTTTGTGTTGCAAACATTTCATAACATTCATTCATTCATTTTCTACCGCTTATCCTCACAAGGGTCGCGGGGGTGCTGGAGCCTATCCCAGCTGTCTTCGGGCGAGAGGCGGGGTACACCCTGGACTGGTGGCCAGCCAATCACAGGGCACATATAGACAAACAACCATTCACACTCACATTCATACCTATGGACAATTTGGAGTGGCCAATTAACCTAGCATGTTTTTGGAATGTGGGAGGAAACCGGAGTACCCGGAGAAAACCCACGCATGCACGGGGAGAACATGCAAACGCCACACAGAGATGGCCGTGGGTGGAATCAAACGCAGGTCTCCTAGCTGTGTGGCCTGCACGCTAACCACTCGACCCTGTTTTGTTTTTCTTTCAAAATATTACAAGTCATATTAAATCCGACCTGCTAATTTTTCAACCCTTTGTATTGAGTTGTGGTCTCCTATAGAGCAGCTACACACAATAACCTGCACAGAAAGCTTTCTAGATCTTCCAGCTGTGTTTTCTTTGATTTGTGCTTCCTGCCAAAATGGTATGTTTTAATTTATTCCACCCACGGCCTGCCGAGGTGGCCGAGGGTGGAATTGGACTCTCCTAGCTGTAACCATTCGGCCACCGTGCAGCCCCCATATATAAATATAGAAATGTATGTATATATGTATATATATATATAAATATATGTATATATATGTATATGTATGTGTATATATAAATATATATATGTATAAAAAACTATTTGGCGACTGAAATAAAAAGAATGTAAAACCACAAAAAAATAAACAATGTGATCAAAATGATTACCTGTCCACCAAATAAAAGGCGACATGATGCTGGCGGTTTGACCCAGGAACGGATCATTGCACCCTTTTTGCAGAAATCTTTGCAGAGTTGTCCATCTTTGACAGCGATGATGCGGACAAAGGGTCCAAATTGACTCCTAGCCAAGCTGAGAGTCCGTGAAGGCCTCAGTCAGCATGACGGCAGCACACAGACAGCGGTGGCTTCCTGCTGCTCCGATACTTTACGTAAGCCAGTGAACTGAGGACGCCTTTGGCCCCATGATGCATCACTTGAGGATGAGAGGCGAGGATACGAATAATCCATAATGTTGTATCTAGGCCAGGCAATCTGCAAATAAGCGTCAGTGCCTTTTATCACCTCAGGTTGACGTCTCAGCCTCTGCGTGCGCTTTTTGGCCGAGCTGCGAGGACATACGTGTTTATGACTGATGGGCCTGATCATGAATTAATAACAGATTGAATAAAACATGCCGGCATTACATGTGGAACCTTTTAATGGCTTGCTGAAGGGGACGCATATGTTTGCCATTGTTGTACACAGTCCATGATTACCATTATATAATGTTGCATGAGTTGCATCCCCTGCTGTGGACTTCCAGACACGCTTTGGAAGTTCTATGCTTTTCTTCATTGTCTGCTTTTGCTCCTCAAACCTTCAACACTCCCATAGAAATGAAGGGGAAATAGAAATCATCTGTTCCAGGGTCAAGCTGTGTTCGGCATGAAACCTTTTAAGTAACATTTTTGCCATTGTTGCCAAGAATTAATTTAACTTTATTGACAAATAAAAATCCGGTGGAGCTGGAGGCGGTGGCCAGGGACCGGGAAGTCTGGGCTTCCCTACGGACACTGCTGCCCCCGCAACCTGGATAAGCGAAGGAAAATGGAAAAAATGGACAAAAAAATACTAATTTGTTGCAATATTATATCCTTTATGTTATTTACATTTATTTATTTTATTTATTTATTCTTTTATATATATTATATCCTGTGTTATTTACACTTATTTATTTTATTTATTTATTCTTTTATGTATATTATATCTTTTATGTTATTTACACTTATTTTATTTATTTATTATTTTATGTATATTATATCCGTTATGTTATTTACACTTATTTATTTTATTTATTTATTATAAAAGACGTAAAATTGACAAACTGATCCGTATAGCCCAGGGGTCAGCAACCCCTGGCTCCAGAGCCACATGTGGCTCTTCAGCCACTTTGTTGTGGCTCCCTTCACAAGGCTCAAGTATTTTTTTTAAATACCCCAATGGGAAAAAATATGCTTTTTTTATGAGTTTTTTTTTTAATCTGACTTTCTGTGAGACCCTGAATGAATTGAAGTGAATGAGTTCTGACTCGTGATTGGATGAGCTCAAAGAGCTCACATGTGACGAGAAGCAACAATTTGGTGTAAAAATTTGGCGTTAAAACTGATTCAAACTTTCAAAAGTTTATAAGATATTGTTTTTAAATTATGTTTTGCGGCTCCTATCTGTTTTCCTTTAGTAAGCGTGTGGGTAAAATGGCTCTTTTGATAATAAAGGTTGCCGACCCCTGGTATAGCCAAACAGTTGGAGGTCTTTGTGACTCCGCCCCTTCCTAAAAAAACCCACCCACCCACTCCATCCGCCCATAGAGGGGCAGCAGAACTCATTGTCCAACAGACTCCTTCAGTTCTGCTCACACAGTGAACGCTACAGGACCTCATTCATGCCATACGCCATCCAGCTTTGCAGTACCTCACCTCGTATAGTATAAATGTATAGCATATAGTATATAAATAAGTGTAGTATATAGTATAAATGTACTTTTATTTACTAAATTCTATTACGTCTTGATGGTGGTTCATACACTGCCGTGTGTAAGACACTGGGCTTGGACCGTGTGTGCGCTTGTGTCGCACACTTAAAGAGTGGCGAGCCAGCGGGTCCTCCGTGACATCAGCTGACTTTCAGAGGCCATTGTTGTTGGCGGTGGAAATAATTCAGTGATGTCGCAGGGCATGTTTGCGTATCTTTACAACGCATGGCAGCACAGGCCTTTACTAATGGACCAGATAGGCAGATGTTGCTCGGCCCTCTTTGACCCCGCTCGGTTACACAGTGGTGATATGTCGCATGCGTGCAGCGGCTAGGTCGGGTGGAGGCAGACGTGGCAGCTCTTCATGCCCCCCCCCCATGCTGATGAATAACGTTTAGACCCGCGGGTGGGGGTTCATGAACTCATCACAAGCCTGCTGAGCTGGAGAAAGCACAAACCTTTCAGCGCTCTGCTGAGCTTTGGACTGGTTGACTGATATCGACATAAGTGGTTGTCGACATAAACGAAACCAAAGCATCACTTACACATTGATTTGTCACTTTATCCTGACACACAATGAAATGAGTGATAGTAGAGCCATTTTCCTGTTTTTCCCTCCTTTTTATATGTATTCATATACTCAACATCATATTTTAGACTCAGTTAAGGAGCACAGGGGCCATTTCTGGTCTGTGACTGTTTTTTCTGAAGAAGAAAACCCTAAAAAAAGGAAAAATCTGCAGTAATTTTACAAGACAAAGTCAAAATATTAAGACAAAAAAGTTGTAATTTAACAAGAAAAGCCATAGTTTACAAAAATAATGTTGTTCATTCATTCATTCATTTTCTACATCTTATCCTCACGAGGGTCGCGGTGGTGCTGGAGCCTATCCCAGCTGTCTTTGGGCCAGAAGCGGGGTACACCCTGGACAGCCAATCACAGGGCACATATAGACAAACAGAATAATGTTGTAATATTTGCAATTTGTAATACATATTATGAGGAAAAATAACATAATTTTGTAGCAAAAATCCCAAATATTAAAGAAACAAGACATTATTTTTTGAAAAAAATAATGATGTTAACACTTAAAGCTGGTATTATTTGCGGATGATACCACTGCTTTTTGTTCTGGAGGGAGTACAGACGAAATCATTAGAAAGGTCAGAGAAGAAATGCTCACACTAAAAAGATGGCTTGATGATAATAGATTGTCCTTGAACCTAAGTAAAACTAAAATCATGCTGTTTGGTAACAGCAGAAAGGACACACACCAGCAAATACAAATAGACGGTGTAGACATTGAAAGGGTGAAGGAAATTTCTGGGGATCACAATAGATGAAAATATGAGCTGGAAACCTCATATTACAAATATACAACATAAGGTGGCCAGAAATATTTCAATATTGAACAAAGCAAAATTTGTTCTCAATCAGAAATCACTCCACACTATTTATTGCTCTCTGGTTCTACCATATCTTACTTATTGTGTGGAAATATGGGCTAATAACTATAAAAGCAATCTTCACTCGCTAAATGTGCTGCAAAAAAGGTCAGTAAGGATAATTCATAATGCCGCCTACAGAGAACATACTAACTCTTTATTTCTAAAATCACAAATACTTCAACTTGTTGATATAGTTAATTTCCAAACTGCTAAAATAATGCATAAGGCTAAAAACAACCAATTACCTAAAAATGTCATCCAATACTTCTCTACAAGAGAATAGAAATATGATCTCAGGGAAGAACTACATTTGAAACACTTATATGCTAGGACTACGTTAAAAAGCCATCGCATTTCAGTATGTGGAATCAAACTATGGAATGGATTGAGTAAGGACCTCAAACAATGCACAACGATGAGCCAATTCAAGAAACAATACAAGCAGTTGATGTTTGCTAAATGCGAGGATGAAGAGTCTTGAACCAGTCATGATGTGCTATATACGTATATCACTATATTGACACTTACTATGGTACCCATTATGTCATTGTATGGTCATAAGTACGAGGTGCATTAATAAAAAAAACAACAACCTTAAACTGTATTATGGAAAGCAGGAAGTGAACAAATGTAACAGTTACTGATTGTAAAAGTACCAGATGGAGGGGTAGGATTTAATAAGCTTTGCTTCTTCCTACTCCTTTTGGACATGTGGAACTGTGAACTGTGATTATGTGATGCACTCAATTGTAATCTGATGTATGTTCAAATGAAATAAAACCATTACCATTACATGTATTTAATAAAGAGAAAGATAAATGACAGGACAGGATGATATATATTTCTATGTATAAACAGCTCCAAATGAACTGAATATGTCAATCAAGCTAAAAGATACCAACAAAAAAACCCCAAGTCTGTTTAATAACGTTGGACCCACACTTTAAACGTGTTGTTGAGCAATGAGGGGCTGTGCTCAAAGACATCACGTAATTTGAGGTAAGTTGAATTGTTTACTGTGTATTTTGTAGCATACTCTATTATACGTCCGAATTAAAAGTTACAAAATGATTGATAAGAATATCCATTTGTTTTTCTTTAGTTTCCTGTTTATTTACACACATGCGCGCGCCTTATAAAAGCGTTTATGTGATGCTCCGAGTGTCCCTGACTGCATCTCGCGTTCTTGTAATGAGAATGAGGAAGTGTGGTTCCCAGGATGAACAGACCAGACGTGTATGAGTTGGAGATACATAAGGTATATTTCTTACCTTTACCAACTTGTAGGTGTAATTAAAGTTCCTGATGGTCATACAAGTGTAAAAAGAAACGAATGTGGAAGCTTTCGTTAATATATTTAACTTTTCCCTCATTCTTAGCCGTTTGTTTTGATACATCACACGGCGGACATGTTACCTCATAAGGTTCCTAGCTTGCCCTATAAAAGGCATTATAAAGGGACCTGGTTGTGGTTTTAGTGTACTTTCAGTCAGCTTCGACGTGCTTGAAGAAAGCGTGCGTCACATCACAGACAATAAGAAATCAAATCAGAGCACTTCTGAAATGTTGATGATGTCCCTGAGGCTGAAAGCTGGCAGCTTAAGCTTTCAAAAGTAAAAGACATTAGCCGAGTAATAATGCATTGCTTAAATCATCACAGCAGATGGGAGGAGGGGTGGGTTGGGGTGGGTTAGGGTGTTGATGGTGTAGCTTGCATTTCAGACCAGCCTTTGCCCCCAACGTTTCTTTCCCTGCGCCCCACATCGGAGCGTGCAAACTTGTTTTCCCCGCGGCGTGAAAGCTCCAGTGATCCTGTCGAGTTCAGCTGTGGTGCAAAAGCAGAGAGAGAGAGGGAGAGAGAGAGATGGTCCCACCACTGAGTGGCAGTGTTATTCCAGTCTTTACACATGTGGAACATTACAAGCTGGAAGATCTCACCAATCCAGATCATTGGTATTATTAGAAAACAATGTCCCGGGCTGGCTACCTGTCATTGTTTTATCACAGTGTCCAAACTTTTCCATTATTTATATACATTTTGCGCTTTGCTCTTTTCCCTCTTTGCTCTTTGCCATAATATTGTACTTAATTTCCAAAATTACAACTTTATTTTGTTTATTTTCTCATATTAGTACGATTTTCAAAAATGTTTCATCTCTATGCTACTAAAATCATTCATTCATTCATTTTCTACCGCTTTTTCCTCACAAGGGTCGCGGGGGTGCTGGAGCCTATCCCAGCTGTCTTTGGGCGAGAGGCGGGTTACACCCTAGACTGGTCGCCAGCCAATCACAAGGCACATATAGACAAACAACCATTCACACTCACATTCATACCTATGGACAATTTGGAGTCACTAATTAACCTAGCATGTTTTTGGAATGTGAAAACCGGAGTACCCGGAGAAAACCCACACATGCACGGGGAGAACATGCAAACTCCACACAGAGATGGCCGAGGGTGGAATTGAACCCTGGTCTCCTAGCTGTGAGGTCTGCGCGCTAACCACTCATCCGCCGTGCCGCCCGCTACTAAAATCACAAAAGTAAAATATTATCATTAGAATACTACTTTTTTTTCCCTTCAAATGTATAATAAAACTGGCTGCACGGTGAAAAAAAGTGGTTAGCATGCAGGCCACACAGCTAGGAGGCTCGAGTTCGATTCCACCCTCAGCCATCTCTGTGTGTTCTTCCCGTGCATGCATGGGTTTTCTCCGGGTCTTAGCTGTGGTACTGGAACAGCAAAACTCTTCAAAACACGTCTCATCCTCTGGCCTGGCTGTGTGAGAACTTAATCCTCTTCGCAAAAGTGTGCACTGTGTCAAAATAAGTGTTTCCCAATGATAGCATTGTAAGCTAGCTCATATTAACTAGTTTTCTCGTGTTGTAATGCACAGAAAAGGGAATGAAACATGTGTTCATGTTTCACATAAGGATTGGAAGTGATGGAATTCTAAAAAAGTGCAGTTCCCCTTTAAAAAAAACATATGAAAAATAAAGGCAGGCAGCAGATGGGAATAAAAAGTATCACAACTTTGATATTTTGTATAGATATGCTAACTTTCTTTGCTAACATTCTGATCACATTTCTTTATTTTGTATCTTAATATTTTTTGTTTAATATTTCCATAATATTTTGACTATATTCTAACATTACAACTTTTTCTGCAACCTAATTTTACAAAAAAAACTATTTTGTTGTTTTGTTTGTTTCTCATAATTTTATGACTTTATTCTTGAAAAATATATATATATTTGTTGTTTTTATTTTCTTGTTAAATTCTATTTCTACAATGGTCCCCAGGTCAGACTTTGGACACCTGTTGCTTAGTACCTTTCATTCATTGGCTTTGCTTACTTTTTAGGCCGTGCAAATCAGAGCATCCATTCTGCCTCTATGCGTAAGGCTGCAACAACTTTCAATTGTGTGACGTCTGCTTCCTGCTGTGGTAGCGGCCGTGTAACCATGGCGACACAGGATGCTGGAGAGTAAACACGGCAGTGTCTAATGTGTGCCTTTCCGAAATTTTACTTTCAACACAACAGCGAAGACGATGAACATTTAGTATCGACGACCATACCTCTGTACTTCCCTTGCATATGCTTGTAGGGCAGGGGTGTCTAAACTGTGACCCGGGACCATTTGCAGCCCACGGCTGTTGTTTTTAATGGCCCGTAGCACATTCGAAAACATAAAATTAATCAGGAGAAAAATTGCTTTAAGGCACATTCTAAAATACAATTAAACAGCAAAAATGGAAAACAGAGCATGAATAACAACAAAATATTAGGCGAATAAAAAGACTAAAAATGTAATGACAGAGAATAAATGCAGTTTCAGAATATTTTGGTTGGGTAAAAGTTAGAATATGACAATATTAAGGTCAAAATATTATGTGCATAAAGACATAATATTAAGCAAACTAAATATTTGTACATAATAAAAACTGTAAAACTGGAAAAACAAGCAAAGACGCGTGTCATAAGGAGAAAAGGTTAATTCATAATAATAATAATGTGCTTTGTCACTAATAACACAAAGACTAGATGTAGGCGATTCTTTATATTAAAAAAATGTCTCGCATTTCTTCATGGGCTGGATTTAAAAAATGTTGATTTTTGTTTAATATTTTGTTCTTTCCATTATGATCCTTTATAGCATCATAGACATTTGCTCATGTAGTCCTGTTTGTTTCTGTTGTTCTGTTATTGTCTTTGCAATTGTTTGTATTGTCCCCACACTCCTGTCTGTTTTTCATTTTTCTTCTTTTCTATCCCCTCCTGCTCCGGGCCAGCCGTTCCAAATTTACTTAACAACAAAACACCAAATGAAGCCAAATAATACATATAATAAAGCAAAATAATACTTTAGATAACAGGAAAGGTGTAGTGTACATTTTTCCCAGGTAGAGCAAATCTGTTTAGCATATAAGGGCATAATTATAAATATAAGAGCGTAATTACCAAGTGGCAGCAGACAGGGACACAGTAGCGTCCTCACAGAGTCTGACGCTCTTTTCTAACTTTATTCTCACCTGAACACGTCAACAGCAGTGAAACACCAAACACAGTATGTAGTCTATGTATGCCCAACTGGCAAAATACATCTGTATTCCTGATATGACTCCAGGTGACAAATATTCATAGAAAATTCCTGGTAATCTGGACTCTCTCATTGACAGCCACGTCTCAGCTTCAACAAAGCAAAGAACCCCCCCCGAAAAAAGAATGTCACTGTTGAGTTGAGGGCACAACGAGGCATATGCAGTGGCAATTGCCCAAGGCGGCGTTCTCTCAGGGGTGCCACATGGACTGGGGGTTGAGGGGGAGGATTCATTTGTGTGTATTTTTCAGGCTTCACACTATCACGGTTTTCCAAAAATATATTAATGAATAAATCATGCTGTTTGTTTGGTTGAATACAGCCTATTATTATTACCCCAAATATATGCACATTGAAGCAAATGTTACGTATTTGTTGCCTAAATGAAGCATTCTCAAGCATGAAAATATAAAAATGAACCAAAATACTAATATAAGGCATTCCAAAGTACTTTACACTGCATTTACTTTACTTTACTAGATGTGATGGAATAATGTTTCATTCATTTTCTACCGCTTTTTCCTCACGAGGGTCGTGGGGGTGCTGGAGCCTATCCCAGCTGTCTTTGGGCCAGAGGCAGGGTACACCCTGGACTGGTGGCCAGCCAATCACAGGGCACATATAAACAAACAACCATTCACACTCACATTCATACCTATGGACAATTTGGAGTCGCCAATTAACCTAGCATGTTTTTGGAATGTGGGAGGAAACCGCATGCAAACCCCACACAGACATGGCCGCGGATGGAATCGAACTCGAGTCTCCTAGCTGTGTAGCTTGCCTGCTAACCACTCCCCGGGCCATGTAGCCTGTGTGAGTCCCTTTTATGCCTTATTTTTTCAACGAAATTGGATAATAGGAGTGTAAATTTGCTAAATAACCCGCCACGGGGCCAAAGGAAGTTACAGTAGTTGCAGTAACAGACATTTTGGCACAAACAACCATGCCGTTATAGCAGCTGAGTAAACACTCACAGAAGAACAGAGGGTCATGGACTTGAACCACTATCGCAGTCATCAACACCATTGAAGCCGGATGCTCTCCAGGTGAAAGGAGCGTTCAAACGACAAGCTCCGCCTCTGAGTGCGACTTGACAGCTTTGTCATGCAATGCCTTCAGGACTACAGTGCATTTTCTGCTCCGCCGCGAAATCCCTTTCGCTCCACTGGCACTCTTCGGCCCGCTGAGTGCGCAGCCTCGTGTGATTTATCAAGCCTGATTGCGAGCACTAATTCACCGCTTCCCCACCGTCATTAAGGCCTGCCTAATTTCCACTGTCCATTTTCCTCTTCGCTTTGTTTTTTCATGTTTGCGTTTTCCGGCATATGCTTTTTGTGCCTGACAAAACTTTTCTGTTTGCAAGCAGGGTAAGGTGAATGTGCCTCTGATGTGCCTCCATCGCATCACCGCCCACAGTGTCACTTCCAAGCAGAGAGCACTCCCTTTTCAACGCGGGAAACTAATCGGAGAGGAGGGAAAAACGGTGGAAGATGAGGTATGAGCCACAGGCAGACCACTGAAATTTAGAACAGAAATGTTATAAAGACCCCCAGTTTATCAGTGCACCCTCTCAACACTGGCAGGAAGTTAGCATGCAGATAAAAACAAAAATGCACCTTCATTTCCACCTGAGTGTTTATTCAGTGCGGCTGGCGCAGCGTATCTTGTTTGCGAGAGAGGGATGCTCCACGGCTACTAAGAATAGCGCCGCTGACCCACTTTTTCAATTGGGCTCAGTGTTACTGTCGAAAAAGGAGAGATCATATGATAGCAAACCACAACACTCTCATGTGGTGGAGTGGAGTGCCGTGCTGGGGTTACCTCAGCAGACTTGCAGAAACTCCCCCAAAAGTGGTACAACGAGGGGGGGAAAAAAAATAAAAATATATTTTTTAAAAATGTTAAGTTTAAGGGGTTTGCCTCTGAACTTTTCAAACCAAACCTTGCGATCATCCATCCATCCTAATACCGCTTATCCTCACAAGGGTTGCGGGTATGCTGGCGCCTATCCCAGCTGACTTGGGGCGACAGGCGGGGTACACTCTGGACCGGTCACCAACCAATCACACTCACGTGTGGGATGGATGAAACCGGACTACCCGGAGAAAACTCACACTCGAATCCAGATCTACCCGATCTCCTGATCTCCTTTTACCAAGAAGATGCTAACTAAAGAATATCTATTCCAGCAATGCCCATGAAGGGCCACTAGTTCTACTTTATTGTATGTTTATTCAAATAATAATAAAGACCACTTGAAAAATTGCAAGAATGTACATTTTGCACTATTGGATCTTATGGAGGTTTTGGCACTGGAGGTT
This sequence comes from Doryrhamphus excisus, assembly GCF_030265055.1. Lineage (NCBI taxonomy): Eukaryota > Metazoa > Chordata > Actinopteri > Syngnathiformes > Syngnathidae > Doryrhamphus > Doryrhamphus excisus. Next base: position 22,575,811 of record NC_080470.1, read on the forward strand.
TATTTATGTAAAGCTTCAAAATGCAAAATGAAAGTGAAATGGGATGATCAAAAGTTCAAGACCCTAGCTCAAAAACCCCTGTAACGCCCCTACACAAACTGAAGCTCCATTGCCCCATAAAAATATATTCATAAATGATGCAGTTTTGTGGTTAAAAATTGCCTATTACTCGTAAAGAATTATGCATATTTATTGGATGAGACACACAAGCACCAGACTTGATCAGCTACTGTTGCGGCCATAACCCACGCAAAGCAAAAACTCAACCCTGAACCCCCGATTCCAAAAAGGGAACACATTTACAACAACACATGAGCATGAGTCTTATTTATGTCTTATTTACTCCTATTATGTGTACTATATTGGGTCATAGGAGTGTAACAGTGATTATAGGGGTGTTATTTCACATCTAGAGGGCTCTAATAATGTTCAAAAGTGTATTTTGAAGGTTGTAAACTACCCAAGAATCCTACTTTACACTGTTGCTTCTGAAACCAACTGACCGCCATAGACGAGGCATTACTGTAGTAATAATAATACAGTACATTATTGTAGGTTGTTTTTATGAAATCAGCTGGACGCTCACCACTTTTTTCATAAAAACTATATCAGAAGGTTGCCTACAGCCGCAGCTGGTTGTGCTAATGTTTTATGATGCAGGGGCTATTAGAGACCCGGTGATTATGTGCTTTTCTAGCCCACAGTTAAACGAATAGAGGTGTTTGACCTTTTATGAAGTTTTAGGATGATACACAGCCTAAGTGATTTAGATGAAATCCTACATTAGCATGTTTTCTTGTGGTTTTTTTTTGGTTGGGTGTGCACACACGCTTCCCAAAGCATCCGGCCCCCGGCCCACGATTATGGAGGAGATAAGGGATGTCAAAGCCACAGCATTCAAAGCTCCCAAGCTGCACGCACATTTTTATTTTTACCTCCAGACTTCCTCGCCAGCCATCTGCTCGAGCGCTTAAAGAACACTGCACTCGCTTGCTCTCGCCAGCCGGGGAGCGGAGGCGAGCCGGTCCACTTGACGAAGCGCTGTCGAGTAACAGGAGTCCAAGTAAAGATCTGCTTGGGAGGGAAAGAACATGGGGTGAAGGATGGGACTTCCTGTTGTCGTTGGGATGCAAGGAGACTTGTTGACTCTAATCTGGGGTGGCCTGCAGCTCGGGATGGGCGATATATCAACATTTTAAAAATGGCAATATTTTTTTTAGGCATTATATAAAAAACAAGCAAATTGTTCATATCGATAAAGACTGGTTTTGATGTGGAGGTCTCATTTTTCAAGATGGTACTGCCCGATTGCAAGGTAGTTACGGAAGCTCTGTATCTTTTGCTGCCTTTTTACTGTTTAATAGTGCTTTATTTATTTATTACTTTCTTATTGTTTTTGTGCCATGCCCACCCCTTAAGCAAGTGTGCAGCTATGGATATTTATCTTGTTACATTTGTAGCTTGCCGCTTGCTCCATTGTTTACAAGGTTTACTGACGCTTAACCTCACTAGGGTCGAATGCTGGAGCCTATCCCAGCTGTCTTTTGGTGAGAGGTGGAGTACACCCTGGACTGGTGGCCAGCCAATCACAGGGCACATATAGACAAACAACCATTCACACTCACATTCATACCTATGGAAACTGGAGAACCCGGAGAAAACACGCACAGGGAAATTGAAATTGAAACGTGAAATAAAATAATTCATTCATTCATTCATTTTCTACTGCTTTTCCTCATGAGGGTCACGGGGGTGCTGGAGCCTATCCCAGCTGTCTTCGGGCGAGAGGCGGGGTACACACCCTGGATTGGTCGCCAGGCAATCACAGGGCACATATAGACAAACAACCATTCACACTCACATTCATACCTATGGACAATTTGGAGTCGCCAATTAACCTAGCATGTTTTTAGAATGTGGAGGAAACCGGAGTACCCGGAGAAAACCCACGCATGCACAGGGAGAACATGCAAACTCCACACAGAGATGGTCAAGGGTGGAATGAAGACTAAAGTCAAAATATGACTGGAATAAAGTCATAATTACAAGAACATTTACAATAAAGTTGGAAAAATTAAATAATCCAACAGCAGAAATGTTTAAAAAAAATTTTTTGATTCCAATAAAGTCACAGGGCAGCATAGCACGCCGAGTGGCTAGCACGGAGGCCTCACAGCTAGAAGACCCGAGTTCAATTCCACCCTTCACCATCTCTGTGTGGAGTTTGCATGTTCTTCCCGTGCTTGCAAAAGTTGCAATTTTACGAGAATAAATATAATAGGACAGAGTTGAATTAATAAAGAAAGAAAACAAAATAAAGTTTTCATTTTTCAACAAATTAGGTTGGGAAAAAAGTTATAATATTAGGGTAATAAAGTCATAATATGAACAGCAGGAAATTCGTAAGATTATTTACGAAGAATGTTGCAATATTCGGAAAAAAACTGACAAAAATGGGCAAAAAAGGCAAAAAGTGAAGTTGATAGTAATAATGTGCTTTTTCAGCAATAACAAAGCTAAGATGTAGTTTTTTCTTGAAATATATAATGTATAATGTGTTGCTTTACAAAATATCAAAGTGGCAAAAATACATCCTTTCATTTTTCAGTACGTGGCACTCGCCGGAAAAAGAGCTCTAATCATCTGCGAAGGCGTTCCGCACAAAAAGGTCAGCGATGGCCGTTAAGTCGCGGCGTTATCGTTCTTATTCACACACAAGCTCATATCCTTTAAGTTCATTTCACCCAAAGAATGTTATCAGGTTTCAACTCCTCATCCAAAGTCTCGTCTTTCTGCTCATAATTGGCTTTTTTTGTTCCTTTTTTTTTCAGACAGAGGGGAAAAAAAGAGACAAGTACTTCCCTCCAGACTTTCCCTGCCATTTTTTTGTTTTGTTTTTTTAGAGAAGGCCTCTAAAAAGACTCCATTGTTGTTCCCTGCGTTTCCTGTTTATTTCTATTTACGGCGCTTAATACAATTATTCCCAGGCGTGACCTATTTAAGCGGTTCACGCGAGGAGCCTTTGGCAATCAGCGGCGCTACAAAGTTAGCATGTTGATGGATGTGCGCGTGCGAGAGCGTAGGTGGAGGTTCAGAGGCCGCTTGTTTGTCTTCATTTAAGTCTTTTTTCCGTTGCCATAGGAGCGTTCCTCTTTCTTTGCTCCTGACGTCAAATTGCAGCACTTTGGGGAGTGCGACGAGAAGGCATCGGGGGAGTCGTCCAGGATTTTAAACTCATCGTCTTTGTCACTGTCGCTTCCATTAGATGATGTTTAGCTCAGGGCGCCGCTCTCGTATCGCTGGAGTCCAACCTGGGCTGACTAGTCTGATCATTTACCACGGCGATCACATGATCGTTCAGATTAATTATCGGCTTGTCAACTCAGACAAAGATGGAAAAAGACTTAAAAGCGGCGGATCTCAAACGGTGTATTCAACATTCAGCATTTGTGTCCCCACACATATTTTCTTAGTTGATTCATCTGAAGCTAATTGAGTACCCAAAGTGCAGCCTTGGGACCATTTGCGGACTGCGGCTATTTTTTAACTCATTCAATTCCAAAGAAGTAGTTCTATGTATTATATACGGTTGTTTTAGCGTGAGAGGCGAAATGAGGTGCTGATGCAACTCCTCACAAATGGTTGAGCCTTGAGAGCAATTTAAAAAAATAATAAAAATAGCCACCAGGTGGCAGAGATCTATCATTAGAGGAAGGAGAAAGCCACATGACAGGAAAAGGAAGCCCTTGCATAAAGGCAGCTGTCACAAAAACTAAAAATATATAAGTAAAAGATGTGCTTGAAATGTATATTTTCACAAAAAGTTGGCTTTCTCCCTCATTTAGTGAGGAACTGCTTTTTTCGGAAACTTACCTATGTTCCACTGCTGATTACTAAAGAACGGAAAAAGGAAGAAACAAACTTTTTTTTTCTGATGAAAGACAGGAGTCTAATCTTTCTTTTGGTAGGTTCCATGTTTATATAGCCATAGAACACAATATGCTGTGTGACTTAAAAGATCTGCCAAAATCGTCTACAATAGCTTCTACTGAAGGGGTTGTTTTTTGGAAAATGGCTGTTAATTGGCCCGCAGCACATTTTAATACTATAATTTAACAAGAAAACAACAAAAAACAAACTGCAAAAATGTCATAATAGTCATTTTACAAGAATGAAGTCAAAATATTAAGAGGAAAAAGTTGTAATCTTCTGCGCAAAAGTCACAATTTTAGAGTGTGATATTTTGAGAACCACAATGTTGAAACATAAAAGAAAAAATATGTTTTTTTAAAGTCATAATATCATGAGAAACATACAAAACACAATAAAGTTGTAATTTTTGCAAAAATATGTTATGTTATGAGAAAATAAATAAATACTGTTACATTTTACAAGAATGTTGAGGTCTGACCTAGATGCTAGACAGACCTGGAAGACCCAAACAAGTAGTGAGGGTGTTATTTAAAATGACTATAGATATTCCAATTTTTTCTGCTTTTGTTTTGTTTAGAATGTATTTTGACATTATTCTCATTAAATTACAGCTGTGTATTCCTTTTTTAAAATGTGTTTTAAACCTGTATTTTCACATATTTCTAAATGATAACAGACTTAGGCGTATTTTTAGAAGGAAAAAAAAAATTTTCGACCAAAAGTCCGCAAACTTGCAGGGCTGTCATCACCCAGTCACAAATGAATTAGCGTCCATTCTTGACTCCATCTTGGCGAGAATACTCTCAACTTGTCTTCTTTCCACACTTGGTACCCGACATTGAGCAGTACCAGTCACTGGCTCCTCCTGCTGGCTGGTGGTAGCCATTACAATCATTTTCAGCTTTATTTTGTGAGAATTTTAAAAATTGGTTGCCCAGGTCTGAGTAGAATTGCTGTGGAAGAGGAAGGCCAGCGCTGGACTAGAAGGGGGATGAAATAGGAGGGTGCTGACACGGAGTGTGGGCAGGCAGCATATGTGAAATCAGTGTGAGGATGTAGTCCACCATTAATGTTTGCGTGAACAGCAGCAGAACATGCCGCTGCCATGTCAAGTGTTTGCCAGTCAAAGGCTGGCACGTAGGAGAGCTGACAGCTACACGGTACAATGCATTACTATTTCAGCCGCTGCAGCCGCTTCCGTGCCGCTCCAGTCATCGCTTACTCCTCGCTCTTAATTCTTAATGATTTCTTCAAATGCAAGCGGGTATCATTCACACTTTGCCTGCCAAGGTGCCACATTCCGAGATGTAAATCCCAGGCTAACCCGCAAATTAGGCCCCTGCTGGCTCAGTGCGTGCGTGTGTTCGGTTGCGTGAACGCCAGCGTGCCGCACAAACCTGAACCGCAGACGCCATCTGCAAAACGCCTTCAAATGGTGTACTCGTGAATCATTCATGAGTGGTACGTTGAAGACATGCGAGACACGCGTGGTCGGCGAGCGACGAGGAGGCTAATGCTAAAAACACGGAAAGCGCGATTATCCTCAAAAGTGCTTATGAAAGTTTAACGGGAGAGATGTTTGATCGCAGACACGAGGCACAAAAGAAGTTAAACTCCACGACACAATACTTCCCTAGCACACAACGGCAGCTAGCACTAGCCAACAACAATAGGCAGCATTAGCCCACAATAAACAACAATAGCCAACAACAATAGGCAGCATTAGCTCACAACAAACAAAAATAGCTAGCATTAGCCCACAACAAACAATAGCTAGCAATAGCCAACAATAATATCCAGCATTAGCCCACAACAAATAACAAACAACAATAGCTAGCAATAGCCAACATCAATAACCAGCATTAGCCCACAACAAATAACAAACAACAATAGTTAGCACTAGCCAACAACAATAGGCAGTATTAGCCCACAACAAACAACAATAGCCAACAAAAATAGCTAGCATTAGCCCACAACAAACAATAGCTAGCAATAGCCAACAATAATATCCAGCATTAGCCCACAACAAATAACAAACAACAATAGCTAGCAATATCCAACATCAATAACCAGCATTAGCCCACAACAAATAACAAACAACAATAGCTAGCACTAGCCAACAACAATAGGCAGTATTAGCCCACAACAAACAACAATAGCCAACAACAATAGGCAGCATTAGCTCACAACAAACAAAAATATCTAGCATTAGCTCACAACAAACAATAGCTAGCAATAGCCAACATCAATAACCAGCATTAGCCCACAACAAATAACAAACAACAATAGCTAGCAATAGCCAACAGAAGTCAACAATAAATCTTTTTGGTTTATATAAAAAGACTCATTACTCCAAATAACTTCCTGTCTGATTTACATATGTGGTTCACACTTCCTGTATGCTTCCTTTCTACTTCAATTACTCCTAAGCACATTATTCCTAAGTACATCCTGCCTGATTAATGTGGTTCCTAAGCACTTTTTACCTGGTTTTTCATCATTCCTAAGCACTTCCTGTCGTCTTCAGCTGACGTCAAGGTACTTCCTTTTGACTTCATGTTGCTCCTCAGCACTTCCTGTTTTGTTCACGTTGGCTGCAAGGCGGGACCGCAGCAGTCGGGTGCTGAGAAAGGTTTAGTCCAGATGTTAGCATTGAATCCAATGGACAACATGAATGGACGGAGCCATGCCAGTCGCATACACAACCTGTTTACGTTGCACCGCTAATCCAGCAAATCCCTTCTTCCTTGCAGAATCTCCTTAATCACAGCCGCTTGATCTGCAAATCAAACAGCCGGCGTGAATAAGACGAGACCTGGGTGAGCCCACACAACCAGGAAGAGGACCTTTGCTTCTATTTCTATTTATGTTATATCTGTTATATATCATATTATTATATCCTATACTATATAATTCATTTTAAATATGAAGCTTAGTTGATGATCCGGATTACTTTTTATATTTTCTGAGATAGTCATATTTTTATAAAGTAAAAAAAAATAAAGACTAGTCGATATACCGATAAATTAAGATTTTCTTCTTTCACAAACAAACTGAAAAATTAAATAAAGATTCATCTATTAACTGACTTTTTTGCATTATCTGACACCTAAAATTTACTGATTTAAAAATCTTATTCAAGTTGATTGAGCAGCCAATTAGCGGTGCGCTGACGCCAAGGTGCACAAGTTGAGGCATGTTTCTTTGCGACGGACGCCAAATAGGCGGAGTTGGCTGAGTTTGTTAGCAAAAGAGCGATGGGGGAGGAAAGACTGAATAATTCATCATTCTTGTCTTTGTTGTCCTTCCAAAAATGTTTTTTAAGGTATTTGTGGCTCTACTTCCTAGAAGTGATGAATTATAGTCGACTTTGGCAGTTATATTTCTAATAACAGAGTAACTAATAGAGGTGCTAACAGTGGCTAATGGAGTCGCTAAAACAGTGACTATTAAAGGAGCTATGGCGGTATCTCACAAAGTGGCTAAGAGAGGAGCTAACAGAGGCTAATGGAGTTGCTAGCAGTCGATAATAGAGAAGCTAACAGTGCCTAACAGTGGCTACACGAGGAGCTAAGGCGGTAGCTACCAATTTCTAATGAAGTAGCTAAAGTAGATTGACATAGTGGGTAATAAAGTAGTCAGCAGATGAGAAAAAAATAAAATTGGAGGGTGTTGGCACAAACAAGCAAAATACGGGCTAAAAGATGGAAATACAGATACTTATGGTATCCCCTTGAATTTTCAACTGCTCTCAAAATCTGATTTATTCACATAAACTGTGAATTGTTTATGTGATGCATTCTATTGTAACCTGATGCATGTTGAAATAAAATTAAACTAATAAATAAAATTACCATATTTTCTTCCCCAAGAAGGTTAAAATAGGACAAAATATTAGACAAATTACGAAAGAAGACAAAAATACAATAGTTTTTCAGGAAAATTGTAGGGTTTTGAATATGAACAGCGGCGAATGTAGGTGATAGACAAGCTAACAGAGTGGCTAATATAATAGCAAATATACCTGCTAACAGTAGCTAGTATAAATGTTCAATAGAATGGCTAATAAGAGTTTAATAGAATCATTTTCCAAAAACAGGATGTAAATAAGCTAGTTTATTCGACTCATAAACAGTAAACTTAAATGCTAAACTTATTAGGAACAATTGAATAAGAAATTATGACAGGAAAGGTAGCTCTGAAGAGAATAAAACTTGACGAAAGTGAGCATGCACGTTGTCTACAAAGACATTTAGGAATGTTGTCACAGCATCTTAAACTGTTGAAGACATAAAAGAATGTTTACATCTTAATGTCCTCCACTGTCAAGGAAGACATCATTCCCATCATTCTGCGTGAGAACAGGAAAAAAAAGGCAGGTTTAGTTCTTCTTTCTCTGTGCTAACGTTAGCCTTAAAGGTCGGGAGGTGACAGCTGAAAGTAAGAAAGTAAGCCTTCAATCATGAGAACCGCCTTACCTTTCCATGGAGCCCCGCCAGCGCTCCCAAAGTAAGTCGCTAAAGTCCGAGGACTTAGCGCGTCTCTCTTGTGCTGCATTTTAATAAGACATCATTCGCACTTTAGACGAGAGCGCATGCAGGGTCATACAAAGGTCAAGCACATCATACTTTTCACCAGAACATTTAAACTAGTTGCCGCTAACAGTTGGTGTATATCATAGCAACTCTGACTGCCACAATGTCAACTATTACAAACTCAAAATAAAAAGATAAATTTAACACGCTGGGAAAAGCTATTGTGTATAATCAATGCTAAAATGCTAACTATACTCTGATTGAAAAAGCTAATGTGCTAACTATGATCTCAGTAAAAAAGCTAACATACCAACCATGAACTAAGTGAAAAAGCTAACATATGCTCAAAGAGGAAGCGCTAACTAACAAGCTAACTATGCACTGATTGAGAAGGCTAATATGCTAGCTGTTATCGAAGGGGAAAAGCTGACATGCTAACTATGATCTAAAACTAACATGCTCATATTATAGCTTGTAACATTCTAGCTTTTTATTTTGACACAAAAAATGGCTTTTTGGTTGCAGAAAACTTTAGAATGTAACAATAATGTCAAAAATATTAATTACAGGAAGAAAATTTACAAGAATAATGTTGAAATAAAAAAACAGCAGAAATGGAAAACACAGTCATTTTCTAAGAATAAAGTCTAAATAGTAAGAGGAAGAATTATTAATAAATTATTATTGTTATTATTAATAATGATGATCATTATTAAGTTATATTCTTACAAGAAAAAATTACCAGAATAAACTCTTATGCGAGAAAATAATGTAGTGATAGTAGCAAAACATTGGAGGAGTATTAAATGAAAAAAAAATGTATTTTTATGTAATATTATGAGAAAGAAAACAAAATAAAGTCATTTTGGAAAATTACAATATCATGGCAATATAGTCGTAATATTATGAGAAAAAATTTAATTATTCATGAAAAAGTTGAATTATTTAGAACATTTAAAAAAAAGACAACAGCAAAAATTGTCTTTTGATCTTTCCCCTCTCCTGTATCGTTCCTGCTTTGCCTCTATGTGTTGTTAGTCCTGTCTCATACTTTTAAGAGCCTCTCTCTACAATGCTCTTTAAATCTAAAAAAATCATAGAATTGATCGACTGGTCTCTCCACGCAATTGACAAAGATCTTCTTTACGAGAAGCCCGCGTCTGCCCTGACGGAACGGTCACGATGGGTAAATGATGGACCGTTGCATAGGGGAAGTGGAAGGTCACGTGCCTGACGATTCCCCTTTTCATGGAGGTCATCGAAGACGTCTACCTATTCGGAAACATAAACAGGTCTGGTGCTGTTTGAATGATGCACTGCCCTGGTGTATCACAGAATTGGACGGAAGCAGTGGTTCAACACCCACCAACAGCTGTCTGTCATGATTGATATGGTTGGTAAAATCGTTAGCACTCGGACTGTGACTATGAATCACAACAAGGATACCATCTTGGAGAGGCTTTTGGCTTTGCAAAGGCAGACGGATCGATTGAGAGACCAGAATGGACTAACTACTGCATTGTGGCTACTCACATTAACCCAAACAAACTACTTACTACTCTGTATTTTGGGTGTTGTGACAACATTCATTCATTCATTTTCTACCGCTTTTTCCTCACGAGGGTCGCGGGGGGTGCTGGAGCCTATCCCAGCTGTCTTCGGGCGTAAGGCGGGGTACACCCTGGACTGGTCGCCAGCCAATCACAGGGCACATATAGACAAACAACCATTTACACTCACATTCACCCCTATGGACAATTTGGAGTGGCCAATTAACCTAGCATGTTTTTGGAATGTGGGAGGAAACCGGAGTACCCGGAGAAAACCCACGCATGCACGGGGAGAACATGCAAACTCCACACAGAGATGCCCGAGGGTGGGATTGAACCCTGGTCTCCTAGCTGTGAGGTCTGCGCGCTAACCCCTAGACCACCGTGCCGCCCGTTGTGACAACAACTTCTCCCAAAGATTGCTGCAGCGGGACGCTCTGACCCTATAATATTTCTTCATGGACATCCGCCGCTATACCCCCCCCCCCCCCCCCCCAATCCACCCCCCAGCTTGTGCCGTAATTGGCTGCAGGCCGCGCTGGGATCTCGACCTTCCCGTTCATGTTGGTAAAAATGGGCTTACTTGTGCAAATGTATGCTGAGGTTTTTTAACAGTCCTACACTCTGCTCCTTTGTAGGAGCTCAGTTTGGAATTGTATTTTCCCCCTCCTCTCCTCTTGTTGTTCCCGTTCCTCCTGTCCTGTCCAGCCCTTCCCTTACTATATAGTATGTTGGATATGTATGGGCGGATGAAAAGGAAATCTGAAATTTCCCCTTGTGGGACTAATAAAAGCATATCATATCGGGGGGTGCTGGAGCCTATTCCAGCTGTCTTCGGGCGAGAGGCGGGGTACACCCTGGACTGGTCACCAGCCAATCACAGGGCACATATAGACAAACAACCATTCACACTCACATTCATACCTATGGACAATTTGGAGTGGCCAATTAACCTAGCATGTTTTTGGAATGTGGGAGGAAACCGGAGTACGCGGAGAAAACCCACGCATGCACGGGGAGAACATGCAAACTCCACACAGAGATGACCGAGGGTGGATTTGAACCCTGGTCCTCCTAGCTGTGAGGTCTGCGCGCTAACCACTCGACCGCCGTGCCGCCTCGACATAAGTTACTTTACAAAATATCAAATTTGCATCCTTGGATTTGTGGCGATGTGGCCCCTGGTGGGTAAACATTTGGACACCCATGTTGAAACGTTTTAACAAGCAGAGCAAATATGAATGGCTGAAAGGCGACGCATTCATTAATCAATGTGAAACACACACAAGTACACAACGAGTATACAACAAGGTGTAGTGAGGCAACAGTGACTCAATGCTTACATCACTGCTTTGACTCAGGGAGACACGCACACACAGAGAAAGAAATGAATGCAAATGTGGTGAGTTGAAGTCAGCAATAAGAGTGTGCATTGTAATGTGATGTAAATATGACAGCTTGATTTAAACATTAGGATGATCGCCGACCTTCTTGCTTCCTGCTAAATAATTCAGGACATCATCAGGCGTATTACAACAAGACGTTTCAAGAGGACAAGACAAAAAAACCAAAAAGAAAAAAAAGCCCGCAGAGAGTCATGGCGGGACATTTATGCAGAGGAGCAGCGTGTTGGCCGGGGGGCCCATCACTCATCAATTTGTTTGTAAACAACAGATTTATGCACACTAAAGCAAGTCAGCGCTGCAGGCGGGCACGCACACAAACAAGCACACATACAAACACACACTCACTCGTGCACTCGGGCCTCCGGCGTGTTGAGCGAAGGAAAAAAAAAAAATGACCAGGAAATGCGCACCATGCTCGCACGCAAACATCTTCAGTTTAGCAGCACACATAAACCAAAGACCAACGCACAAAAACAAATAGAAAATAGGCAATTTAAGGTTCCATATTGGAGTATTTTATATGCCAGGGGTAGCACAATAGTCATGTGGAATTGAGACACTTTAAACGTGCTTTTAGTAATTTACTGTATGTCTGCGTGTAGCTTTAATGCTAATGAGCTTAGTTTTTGGGCATGTGTCTCCTATAAACATAGTGTGGACTCTGCACTGTACAACATAATAGATGCCATATATCACATGCAACAACGTCACGTTAACGATCGTTAGCAACACTAGCATAACCATCTGATGCTAACGTGCTAACATTACATTTTAACATTTTAACATCCTAGGTACAGTTGCAAAGTGGTTTTCATTTAAAGTAACCCTGACAAAAAGCCATTATTCTTAATTAAGATTCGAAAGACGCACAAAACGTCAAAATTTATAACAAAATACGTCTCACATGCGTCACCAGTCACGCTTCTAAAGTGTGACATTTTGCTAGCTTGTAAATAATCACAGTTGGAACCTCAAACATCAAATACCACTGAGAAGTTTTTTCATAAATATACATCTTTGATGTCTATTATTATTATGACAAACAAATGAAGTTAGCAACTCTAGCATAGCAATGTGAGCTAAAGTGCCAACGTTACACTTTAACATCACACTCGGTTAGCATATTCGCTGAAGAAAAACTAAATGATCAAAATTAAAGCTCCCACGTCGGATAGCTGGCATAGTTCCATTTTAAGATGTGTAGCAAAGCCTGTCTTTGACGAAAACGTCAAAAAAAGCCAAAGCCACGTGATGCATTTGCAAAGTTGTTTTTATTGAAAGAAGTAAACCAAACAAAAATCAAAACCAGATGTTTCACTTTTCAAAGCGTCAGCGTCAGGCGGCCATTTTGTTTGTTTACTTTGGTCAAAGAAAGCACCAAGTTTGTTCGGCAAAGGCACTTGAATGTGCAAAGACTGGCGGCTAATAATATCATTTAAAGAAGGAAAAAAACTCATTAACCTTTTTTTTTTTTTTTACAATATAATTACTTTCTTGATGCTTTTAGCAGAGTAATTCATATTATCATATTATCTGATAATGACATGCCAGTATCATATATAAAATATATCTAATTTAAAGACAGCTAAACAAGCTAATAGTCTCGTCTCAAGTAAACACACAATTTTTTTCTGTTGCAAAACTTAGTTATACCGCATTTTTATGAGTATATTTTTTTCAGCGTGACATACTGACAAAAAACAAAAACAAAAAAAACATGTGATGCCATCCTGGTAACAAAACTCTCCGGCATCGTTGATTGATTATATGTTATTTTCCTTTCACATTAACATTAAAAATGCGTGGCTAACTAGCGACGGCTAACATCATTTTGCGAGCCCAAACAAGTCTCGCGGTCCCTTTGACACCCATCAAAACAAAACATTAAAAGTCGACCAAAAATACTGAAGACGGAGCACAAAAGGTCGACGCGTACCAACAGCTTTAGCGCTAAGCGGTAAGGACAGCTAACATATTTCCTTAAGCAGTAAAATGTCTTTTAAAGTGTCAATGCAATTAAAGTTTGAAAAAAAAAATTGCATAGCCATCTCATACGTACGCGTCAGCCTTTGCACGACGCTAGTTAGTTGCGTTAAAGTGGAATAAAGAAGTTGCATAATATTAATCAATGATGAGGCGCTAATGCTATAGCATGATGCTAATGGATAACTTGAATATTTACGATGTTCAGAAACAATGAATTGTTGGAATTGTCACACGTTAAGTTAAAGCAATTTGAGGCGAATTTATTGCTATTGAGAAAAGATGGCAGCCATTCACTTGGTGGCTTAGCCTAGCCTAGCATGAAGAACGGAAGAGATGCCTAATTGTGCTAAGCTAGCTTACTGTAGCGAGCGATGAAGCGATGCTAAGCGTAAAAAAAAACCCATCTCACAGCTGAATGTTCATCGGTGAGATGAAGAGCTAGCTAGCGTGCAAGCGAGCGTAGGGACATAAGCGCGTGGGCATTGGTCGGTCACAGTGGTGGGCGGGGTCGTTCAGAGGTCAGTGGTGGCCTTGGCGGTCAGCGCCTGGATGCGTCCCGTGTTGCAGTTCTTGCAGAGGACGTGTCCATCCAGAGGGTAGCAGCCCTGATTGTCGCCCTCCGACAGCAAAGAACCGCAATCCTGCAGCACACAAACGCAACATCAGCTCGTACACGACATCCTCACCAATACCGTTACCTCCAATGTCAGCAGCCTCGTCTCACTCAGTGTACCAATAATGTACCATACATACATCATATTTCATGTATCGCTAATCCACCAGGTTTACATCATATGTTCATATTTACATATTTATGTATGAAACAGGCTGTGTTCCAGTGTAGGTTGATGTGAGTAATTGAGTGTTAGTTGAAATGTCAGCATTGAGTTTTGCCCAATAGTTTTAGTGCTTGGGTTTCTAATGTGTGTCACTGTGGCGCTGACGGCTAAAAATCACATGACTCAGTCTGATTCACGCCCCGCACTCGCATGCACACACACACACACACGCACATCCTAGGTACGGATGCTGCATTCAAGGCTGCAACGCTGCAGGAAATAGGATAATAATAAATGTATTCGAATTGTTATGACATAAATTGTAAATGACCAGTCCAGGGTGTACCCCGCCTCTCAAACCGTGACCCTAATGAGGACAACTGGAAACATGGTATGAAAATGAATGTATTAGCAATAGCATAGCATTTTGCACCCACGGCTGCTAATAATCATGAGCCTCATAGCCACCCACCTCACAGCGGTAACACTGCACATGGAAGTCCCGGTCCAGCGCCACGATGCGGACCGTCTCCTCCTGGCCTGGGGCCGGCATGATGGGCTCTGAGCACATGCAGCAGCGGGGGGCAAACTTCCTGTCAAAACCCCCCAAACAAACAAAGCTAGCATCATCAGACAAAAACACCATGATATACACAACATATTACACAATTTCTTTATGATGTCATTATAATAACAATTATCTTTTGATGCAAATTCACAAGTTTACACTAAGAAAATTGTTATTTTTAACACATATTTGTGTTTGATAATAAAGTTGTGAAGTGTTTTACCCTTATTATTACAATAATTAACAACTGCATATTGAAATAAGTGTTTCATAATTACATCACAATGATACATTTTATATCGTAAGATTTATTTAATAATATTTTAATATTAATATTTAATATTTTCATTATTAAATCCTGAAATATTTGGACTTTTTAAATCGTGAAAAAATGATTTATTTATGAAACTGAATAATCCAATAAAATTAAATCATCAAATAACTGTACAGGAAAAAAATGCTAGAAATAATTTGAAACATTTTATATGTATTTACGTTACTGAAAAAAGGATTAAAATATTAAAAAATAGTTTAAGTTCAAGTGTTTTATAATTACATCACAATGATACATTTTATATAGTAAGATTGATTTAATAATATTTAGGAATTTTCATTATTAAATCCTGAAATATTTGGATTTTTTTAAATCGTGAAAGAATTATTCATTTATGAAACTGAATAATCCAATAAAATTAAATCATCAAATAACTGTACAGGAAAAAAATGCTAGAAATAATTTTAAACATTTTATATGTATTTACGTTACTGAAAAAAAGGATTAAAATATTAAAAAATAGTTTATATTTAATGTACATATAATTACATTGAATTGTACATATTTAATGTACAATGTCAATTACATAATAGATAATTGTAATGAAATCCAACATGAAACACTGTGTGCTTTGATGGCTTCATACAGTAGTAGTGAGGCATACTGGGTCCACGGTGGACACCCACTCACTCCTTCTATAAAAGGCCTATTAATCTCCACCACAAGCTTACATTACATCACAGAGGGTGAAGCCGCGTGTCAACAAAAGCCATTCCACCCATCAGTTTACGTTCAAAGTCGATGAAAACGGCTGGAAAATGACAAATAAGGTCGTACTTGTGGAAGTCCTCGATGCAGTGGATGTGGTTGGAGGCGTCCACGGTGAAGGGGACGCCATCCAGGCTGCGGTGGCAGACCACGCAGGTGAAGCAATGAGGGTGGTAGGCTTTGCCTGTGGCCCGCAGGATGCGCTCCATGATGGGCTTGCTGCAGATGGTGCACGTCTCCAGGGTGTTCTGCACACACACACACACACACATCCTCATGAAGAGTCACTTCCTGTTCAGTGCGTCTGAGAGCCTAACAAATGTCCGAACAGAGAAGTTCAGCTGGGATGCTAAATCCTGGCGAAAACACCCTGACTGTGGTTGTACAGAAGCCCGACTCAGCAACTTTATCTTTGGACTCCAAATTGTCCATAGGTATGAATGTGAATGTTGTCTATATGTGCCCTGTGATTGGCTGGCTGTGCCCCGCCTCTCACCTGAAGTCAGCTGGGATAGGCTCCAGCACATCCATCAACCCTAGTGAGTATAAGCTGCATAAAAGATGAATGGATGGACAATTTTTGTACATAAAGCCGCACTAAGCCAAAAGGTGTCCATGCAGTAACATGGGATATTTAGACAGAAAGACGCACTATAAACCTTGCGATGCTACCTACACTCGTTAGCGCTAGTGATTAGATCATCGTAGTTCAACATCCAAGCAGAAGCTGTAGTAATTCTACATACGATCAAACTTACTTAAGATTTGCCAGATCAAAACAGGATTCCTGCGTACGGTGAGTGCGTACGGATCCATCAAACAGAACATGAGAACCGCCTGTGCTCATGTCAAAAAGTGAGATGGGTCCTTGTGATGTTGTGTCCTCATGTTGCCTTGGAAGCAGAAAGTGATTAGCGCTGCGCTCCCATCGCAAAGTCGCTCATCTTCCAGACGCCCTCAGCCCCCCCCCCCCTCCCCATCCATGGAAGTGTGAGCAGTAAATATTTCCACTTTGTGATGACTGCAGGCTT
This sequence comes from Doryrhamphus excisus, assembly GCF_030265055.1. NCBI lineage: Eukaryota > Metazoa > Chordata > Actinopteri > Syngnathiformes > Syngnathidae > Doryrhamphus > Doryrhamphus excisus. The sequence goes on from NC_080470.1 coordinate 22,592,641, forward strand.
TCTGCCGCCAGACAACTGGGCAGGCAGCCCGCTGGTGGGGGGTGGCGGGGTGGTGGGGGGGGTTGGCGGTGGGTTGCACAGTTGCTTCTGACTGCTCTGTCATCTCTCTTCTTTATCTCTGCAGGAGATGCCATTTGTTATCCTGATATTCCAGGAATAACCAGAGCAGCCAATGAATACATCATGTGATCAATGGCCGCCTCCCTTTCTCGCCTTTCCTGGATCTCTCCTCTCTCTCTCTGCACGCTTGGCTGAGCTAAAGACACCACGCTTGAGCGGCCGCCCCCCCCTGGCCCCCCGCTGTGGCAGCGTGCCGCCTCAGTGTTTCCAAACACGACTCGGGCTGTGTGGCAACACTGCGCTGCGTCACGGGCCCGCCTGGCAGACGCGCTGCCGGGTTCTGATGTTCGTGAGAGGAAGGCTTGTGTGACCGCTCGGCCGAGGTAAACCCGAGCGCCCAGACATTTGGTTTCTGCATGCTGATGAGCGGAATGCAGCCCAGCATGGAATTGTACACTGACTTGAGATACGATATTATCGTGATGCAGCAATTCTACAAACATTGATTTACAGTAACCCCCTCGGCACGTCACGCTTCCAATTTTGCGGCTTCACTTGGCTAATCGAAAAAAAAAAAAAAATCATGCATGTTTTGTAGTTGGACACATCCCATTATTTTACGTACTTTCCCCTAAATGACACATTTTCAAATATAAAGCATTCAGAAGACATTGAAAGATGTCGTGATGATATGTAGTACACTGTAATGTTGGGTAAGACACACAAGCACCAGACCTGATTGCCCGGAACAACCCATGTCAAACTAAAATGCAACTCTGAACCTCCAACATCACTTCCTGTCCGCCACCCACTCAGCTCCCCTAAGAAAGACATTTACAGCAACACACATGAACACTTAAGTCTTATGTCTTATTTTCCCGAATCATGTCTACCATATTTGGTAATAGGAATGTTAAGGTCTTATTCCATGTCTAAAAATGTTAAAAACATATTTAGAAGGTCATCAACAAGTTTTCAAAAAGTGTTTTAACTACAAAAATATTGGACCCAGTTTCAGGAAGCCTTTGTTTACATAGACTTAGTGAACATTTTAACCAAGTGTGACCAAGGGAACACCTTTGGAACGCCTGATCCTAATTTTCAAAATCCCAGCGTCAAATACTCCATTGTTGTAGTATCACTGCCAAATTTGAAACAGGGCTAGGTGAGTCTGGTCACCAAAATAATTTACAGTACATTTTTCTGGATAAATAACGGCAAACCTAAAATACAAAAGGAACCGCGCCTTGAAGACACTGAAGTAAAGTACAGTCAATACCACAGTGTTTTGCAAGTCTCAAGTCTTTCATCACAAGTCAACACATGCAAGTTCAAGTCATGTCTCAAGACAAGACGAGTCGAAGCAAGTCAAAAGTCGGACTTGAAATTTTCAAATCCGTACAAGTCGTAACCGCTGTTTAGTGTTTACCAAAATAAAATGCCATTTTAACCACTTTCTAGCAGTCTGACACTCACAGATAGTTACCACACCCTCATTTGTTCTTACACTTAATTGGATGTAAACAGATGCATTCACTGTGAAAGATTCTGTGGTAAAATATGTTCTCCTGCATAACAATCATTACTTGAATGCTTTGAATGGGGGACACATTTTGCTCAACACACTCACAAAAAAATATTAAAAAGTATTTTCCAGAGTCCCGAGTCATTGATGCCAAGGTCTAAGCGGCGTTCAAGTCTTTGATGATATTGCAGAGTCGAGTCCAAAGTCATCAAAATAGTGACTCGAGTCTATACCTCAACTTCACACCTCTGCCAAGTCTTTACTCCAAGTAGTTGAAGGACAGCTTCACTCTTGCACATTTATTCTGGGTATGACTTTGTTTTTAAGGCACTTTAGCCCCCCCACCAAAAAAGGTTGGCCACTTAGTTTAGGAAAAACAAAACAATCAAACTCGGGCGGCACGGCGGTCGAGTGGTTAGCGCGCAGACCTCACAGCTAGGAGACCAGGGTTCAATTCCATCTCTGTGTGGAGTTTGCATGTTCTCCCCGTGCATGCGTGGGTTTCCTCCCACATTCCAAAAACATGCTAGGTTAATTGGCGACTCCAAATTGTCCATAGGTATGAATGTGAGTGTGAATGGTTGTTTGTCTATATGTGCCCTGTGATTGGCTGGCCACCAGTCCAGGGTGTACCCTGCCTCTCGCCCGAAGACAGCTGGGATAGGCTCCAGCACCCCCGTGACCCTCGTGAGGAAAAGCGATAGAAAATGAATGAATGAATGAAAACAATCCAACTTATAGCTCCTATGTCTGCAAATGACTGACTGACAGTAATGATTCATTTTAAGACGTGTAGCAAACATCATTAAAAAGTCACTTTTGCATCACATGGGGGAAGTGAAACTACTTGAATATTTCACGCATAATTCACGAGCTATCAGCATATTGACATTTTGGACGGGGTTGAAACACTGCGGCGTGGAGTCGAGGGGTCACCTTCTCGTGTCTTTCGGCCCGCAGCCAGTAAGATGGTGGAGGCCAGGAGGTCTGCTGCCAGACTGGAGGCACTGCACAAGTGTTTACAAACATGTCTGCTTCTTCAAAGTGCTCCTGGAAGGGCTGGAGTTCATGAAAAGCAACATGCATCCTCCTCTCCCCGCCCTCTGATTGGAGACTGTAACGGACCTAAAACCAGAATTCCCGCGGCGGCGTTAGTGTGTAAACAACGTCCGCCGTGCCAGGATGCTGGGATCTTTCATGCTGGTTGGCGAGGAGGAGGAATTGCATGTGCATCATGAGAGCGGGCCCGACCGCACTAAAGCATCCGCGTCTGCATTTCCACTTGTGGGAATACCTTGGCCTTGTTTAGCTTAAGTAGAGCATGTGATTCTGCCGCCGCCGCCGCCGCACACTTCCTGGGGGCCATCGTGACGAGTACACTACGCACAAGACAAAAACGCAGAGATTCTGACCTGGATTCACTCTAGCCGAGCGTCATCAGGTGACATCCTGGCGTTTGCGCCACAGATGGTTTAGGACACGGATGCCCTCCCGTGTTGGGGGGTGGGGTGGGGGTGGTGGGGGGGCAGATGCATGCCCTCCGCCACTAGAGGGCTGTATATGTCTGCTCGTGTGTGTGCGTGATGTATTCCAGCATATGTACGCCTTTTTTTTCCCTCTCTCATACATTTCTCTAAGTGTTTGCCCACAAGGCTAAAGAAATGTCTAGGCAGATGACGTAAAGTGAATGTAGGTCAGACAGACACTCGCTGAACTGGAGGGGTGGTAGTGGTGGTGGTGGTGGTGGGGGGGAGCGGAGAATCAACTGTAGCCCCCCCCCCCCTCAGCTCCCACCCCTTTATTTATTTCTTGTAAGCCTTTTCCACTTCCTGCCACGGCGAGCGAAGCCTGCAGCGTCCGTTTGGACTCGCTGAGACGCTAAACGACGTCTGACAGCTTTTTTGCCCGTGTCGGCAAACAAAGCATGTAACAAGAAGCTAAAAGCTTCCAACTGGGTAATCGGGAGGGAAATTTAGCTCATTTCCACTGTGATTCACCTCGCAACTCTTAAAGGGGTCCTATCCTGAACATTTCAGGGCCTTTTTGGACCCCAGTAGGGGACAAATATTAGTTCTCAGACCAGACCATTTATGAATCTGACAGGGATGAGGTCAAAGTTCACCAATGTCATCACATGCCACTTTGACGGAGAACAGAAGTACAATCATACATATGGCGGATCCCTATACATTAGCCAATCATGGCTTTTCTCCAAAAATCTCATTGACCGACAAGTCAAGTAATAAAGATAAGATAAGATAAGATAAGATATGCCTTTCTTCGTCCCTCAGTGGGGAAATTTGCATTGCACAGCAGCAAGAGTACAGAATCAGTTAAGCAGTACAAAATACACAATATAGAAATATAAACAATATAAACAACCCAAGTATTAACAAAATCAACAGTTTTTCCCAGAGTTATATACAATACAGTATGTAGATAATATGAAACGAGATGAGATATATGACCAGTCTATACACTGAGATCTTGCTAGTGAGTTAATATGAGGCATTATGGAAATTATTCTCATAGAACTTAGTATATTGCATTTAGAGCCCTTAATATTGCACATGGAGGTAAATACATAATAATACATAATAATACATAGGTGTATGTATAGGTAAATAGGTGATAGTACAGCTAAAATGTACACCCTACGTTTAGCACTATTATTATTATTATTACCATTTTTACATGTTTCTGTCTTTCTGCTTCACAGATATTGTTTTTTCCTCAATTTCACACTTTGCTCGGCGGTGCTTGAAATGGTGTGTGATGCATATTCAGGGATTAAACACGGATTGTGTTACAAGTGAACAACGGCAATCGAAGAGAGAAGGGGAAAGGTTGCCAGAGCTGATTCTCATCTAATAATTACAAAACGTCAAACTAGCAGAATGGTGTTACTGGTTGTGTTTGCCATTCAACGACGATCTCGTATAGTATAATATAGGATAGGCACCATTTAAGAGCAACAATCAAGCAGATGTACATGAAGACGGGATCATAATGAGGCATTTACTAAAAGAAAACGAATCTGGTATTCTTCCGTGCGAGGCCGAGGCGTTGCACCCGGCAAATGTTTGGAATTACAGCTCCACTTCTGGATGATTCATACGTGCCGACATTCAAACTCTCTCCGGCTCGCGTCTGCAGACTTTTTTTTTTTTTTTTGGTCCTCCCTTCTCCGGCGTGATGTTAAAACCGCCCGCGATTGCGTAACACATTAAAACTTGCATCACCGATTTCCCGCATCCGATAATAAAATACCCCCATTAAAAACAGGAGACTAACTCTGTGCTGCAAATGTGCGGTGGCACGCTGCTAAGTGTAATCTCTCCTCTGACTAAACCAACACACGTTTTACACCTTCTCTTTGTGTGTGTGTGTGTGTGTGTGTGTGTGTTTTTGGAGGCCAAGCGAGGCTGACAGGAGGCAGGCTGCACTTCACAGAGGCTGCACGCGATTTATGACCTGGCAGGATGAACTCGCAGCGGCTAAATTTACTGCCCATCTGATTCAGCCTGCGTCTGGTCTGTGCCGGGCCCGGCTCCCGCGCTAGCGCTGAGGGACAAGCGGCCGGAGATGGACGGGAAGAAAGACGGGGCGAGCGGCCGCGCTGGATGAGTCACCTCGGCGTAAAAGAGGAAGGTGACTTAATGAAGCTTGACAAACAAGCCTCTTGTGCGTTTAGGGCGGCATGGGGCTCAATCAGGCGTGCTGCAAAGACAAAATGTCTCTGTGTGCTCTCAAGGAGGACTACTCCAAAAAGAGAAGACGAGGAGACGAAAATGAAGACGGCAGGATGAGTCACAAAGACACGAGCCACAAGGCGACAAAAATAACATCAAGATCAAGTGAGAAGAAGAAACTTTGGCAGGTTGGACAGCCTCTCATTAGCCCCTTTCGCACATTTCAGCCTCGTTTTTGTCCTGTCAGTCACACGAAGCCAACCCATGAATTTCAGGTGGCACGGTGGCTCCACGAAAGCACATCCTGCAATGCCTGGACCGGGGTGTGACGTTTAAGGCCCTTCTTGTTGTGCTAAAAGACATTGCTGTCATCCTACAAGTCTTTATGGATGCTTTAACATAATTAGAGCCCTCTAGACCTGAAATAACACCCCTATAGTAACTTTTACAATCTTATTACGCAATACAGTTGACATAATAAGAAAACATAAGACATTTAAAGGGGACCCATTATGTTTTTTCTCCTTTTCTGACCTATAAATGTAGTCAGAATGCTAATGTACTAATATTGAGTCTTACTTTGCAGAAATTCACGAGTTGAGTCTGGAACCAATTACTCATAATGTAATTAACCAAAGACGTGTTTAGATGTTTTAGAATCCCAAACGTCCAGTTCACAACAACGTATCTATACTGTCTTTACCTTTTTTTTTTGAGCGGGAGGCAAAAAGAACTGAAGAATCACACATGACAGGAAGGAGGAAGTGAGAGAAAATTGTAAATAGTTCATGGTGTTCTTTTTCCTGATTACGCAGTCGCCACAGCAGATCTTTTTGATCCGCATACAGATTTTTGGCTTGAGCCCTTTAAATTGCAGATGCCCTTCCTGACGAATACCGATAATGCTTACGAGAGAAGATTCGAACCCGAGTTGTCCGCTCCAAAGTCCAGAATGCTAACGTTGTTTATGTTGTGGTATAGATATTTAGTATAAAGTGCTTGAAATGTATCTTTTCACAATTTACTGTTTTGCTGTTTTCTTTTTAGTTGGGAACTGATATTTTCCTGAAATCTACTTATGTTCTACTGGTGATTACTAAAGAACGAAAAAAGGTACACTCAAAAAAAAAAAAATTTTCAGATGAAATACTGGAGTCTGGTCTTCCTTTTAGTAGGTTCCATGTTTATATAGCCGTGGAACACAATATTCTGTGTGCCGTGAAAATCTGTTGTCTTTTTAAAAAATGGCTGGTTTTGAATGAGTTAAGGTGTTTAAATGCGTGTTTAAACACTAGTCTTACATAATTCATGCAATAATTGTGTTTTTTAGTACGTCTGTTAACCGTCATAGTTCACTGTAAAGCGCACTTAAACAAAGACGGCATCCCGCCTCTGTTACAAAAACAGTGTCGGCCTCCATGTATTTTCTTATGTAACAAACAGTACATGTACTTTGTATGTATTTTCCTCCAGAACATAAAGGTTCCATATGTGTGGAGGAAAAAAACAGCGGTGTCCTGCAATGACCGGCCAGCATGAGTGGAGGAGAGTCGATGACTGCTGCACACAAGGCGTTTGTTCATGCATGTTTAAGCAGCACTCTGCTGCGCCGGAATCAGAGTAAGCAAACAATGTAAACAATGTCAACAACGCCTCCAGGACGATACTGCACCTTCCCAGCACAGTCTGCTTAGGAAGGATAAATTCTGCTGTGGATTGGGTTTCCATCTTGGTATAAAGTGTCAACACAGTGTTTCTGTGGGTTAGAAGTGGTCTACAAGATTGGGTCAGCTGTTAAAGGACCGGAGAAGAAGACCTAAAATCCTATTAAGTGCGAGTCAATGTGTCCACATTTGTGGCGGGATGACAGGAGCGAGCGGAATGTGATGTGAGAATCCCATCCGACAATCCTTGACATCTATGCCGGACTACGACTCCAAGATACGGTGACAAGACCCAACGCTGTCACTCGTGCGTGTGTTAGAAATGGCTATGACGGCGTCTTCCAAGGTATGCGTAGGTGCGAGCGTGTCACACGGCGGAGAGTGATTCTCCTAATGGGGCGTTCACTCTCGGCTCTGGGCGCTCCAGGGATCGGTGACCTTGAAACCGCACGCTGGAACGTTTGTGACACTCATGAACGTTACGGCCCGGCTGACCTGTGATGGCTTCTGTTTGAAGCCGAGCAGCGGGTCCGGCGGCAGTCCATACTACCTCTCGCTTTACTGGACGACTTCTGACAAACTCACAGAAATGTCAGCCATCTCTGTCCCGTGATGTGATTTTTAGTTTAGGCCAAGGTGACGGCCATCAGGCGTCCCCGAGCTCGATAAAAGGTGGCAGCGGCCCCGCGATACTGCTCGGACAACACTGCCCGGGCCTGCCGCTCCGCCTTAAAAACGGGGCTCGGCAGCAGAAAGTGACCCCTCTGGACTTTAGGCGATGTCTCGTTCCGCAGTTGCCGAGAGAAAGTGACAAAGATGCCGGCAGTAGTCGTGTGATGTCATGAGCCGGAGTGACATTGCGGTGGGTCAGCACCGGGTCGCGGATACTCTTCCTGCTCACTTCCTGGGGGCGAGGAAATGTGCTTAGACAAAAAAACATGAGGGACCTTTACAGCGTGTTGGTTAGAGGGTCTGTGTTTCCAATACATTCCTACTGTATCTGTGGCGGACCTTTTTATTGTTTTACATCCCGGTTCACGGTCACTCATGAACACATTATAATGGGACTGTCTGTGTATGTATGTATGTACTCTTTTTAAAAGTCGTGATATGAGAAACATAAAAATGGGGAAAAATAATATTTTGCTAGCATGGAGATGGCAGTCCGGTGGGAAACAGTGAGGGTGGGGTCTCACATCAACAAGCGGGGCAGCAGGTGTCGCGTGCGTATTGTCGTACACGAAAATGTGTGAAAGCGCCTCATCCAAGACCATTTAATTGCCGGGTCCTTTGAGGAATTAGGTTAATGAGGTGTGAAAAAACGGAACTCAATTCCAACCTTTGCAGATAGACATGAACATTTACGGCTGCTGTGTGTTTATGAGTGAGGAGCAGGACTGTGAAAAGGAGGAGGAGGAGGAGGAGCAGAGTAGTTGTTAGCGTCTCTACACAAACGGGCCACATGTGACGATCGGAATATCTGTCACCCAGAGCTGGGTAGGTGTGTGGGTGGGGGGGAGCAGTCGTATCTAATTAAAGTCACATGACTGCCAGACGCTGCTATGATCCTCGTGTCTCCACCTGTGTCGCTGTGGGAGGCGGCACGGCGGAGGAGACGGCGTCCATGACAGTGCAAAAAGCTGGAGGGCGGTTCACAGGGATGCCCCGTCGTTAGCGATGCTGCCGAGGACATCCGTCGCCCTGGGCGGGGGGCGGGGGGTGATACAGCTGATACCCCGCCTGTCACCTCTGGGTGCCAGGCCAGCCGTTGTTTGAAAGATTGACACATCCAGCCGACAAAAAGACGGGGGCTTTTAGCTCGGGTAAGACCCACAATCAGGAATTAAAAGCAAGTAAAAGTAACGAGGTAATAAAGAGATGAAATGCTGCATCATGTGCTTTTTTTTGCCATTGTGGTATCATAAGTGGTTCACTACTTTTTACAGTTAAAGATGTTAAAACTACCCACTTGACTATGACTGTTGTTTCTATGCATACTATTAACAGTGCCTAACTTCTTTTTACACTTGTTAACGTTAAAATGCCACTTCAAATATTGCAGACACCTTCATTGTTGTTTTGTGTCGGACTATTATCAGCGGTTACCTTCTTTTCACACCTGTGGGACAGTTAAAAAGCGACTTTGCTGTTCCAGTTATGACTGTTTGTTGTGTTTCTGTTCTGTTTACAGTTATTATTAAATATTAAAACACATAAAAGACAGGAAGCAGAACTGGAGATAGCAGAGATGAGGATGCTGAGGTTCCCATTGGGAGTGACCAGGATGGATATGATCAGGAAGGAGTACATCAGAGGGACATTACATGTTAGAGGCCTTGGAGATAAAGTCAGAGAGACCAGACTGAGATGGTTGGGACATGTCCAGAGGAGAAATAGTGAATATATTGGTAGAAGGATGCTGCCAGGTAGGAGGCGTAGAGGAAGACCAAAGAGGAGGACATGAGGGTAGTTGGTGTGAGAGAGACAGGGTTGGGTGGAGGAGATTGATTTGCTTCTGCATGACGTATTTGTTGTTATGCTCGAAAGACAGTATAGAACAGGGGACTTAAAAACACTAGTTTGAGGCCCCCTCCTTGATATGAAAGTCTAATGTTAGTGCAGCCCGCGCAAGTTTGATATGGATGCTGTATGGTATCATGTACCCAGAAAAAATTATTACGTTTGACTAATGTTCATGTTAAAGGTTAAATAACTGTTAATAGTTATCCTCCCTATCCGTGTGGAAGTGGTAAGTTTTTGGCTATTTAAGTTTAAAGGAAATAACTTGAAGGCTACCGTTTAGGTCGCTAGCGCTCTAGTTTGCGAGTTAGCATGTGTCTCAAGACCCTGCAATATGTTGTAAATAAAAAGAGTATAAATATGACTATAGTCGTGTTTTGTCATGTCTACAAGGCTCTAATAATGCTTTGTTCATTTTAATCTGAAAAAAATAATTTGTCCACCCACCAACTATATGTGGTTTCTTAAGTTTTTATTATTTGCTGTTTTATTATTATTATTATATTTATTTATTACTGATTGATTGATTTCCTTTATTCTTGATTTGTTTATTTTTCATCTTATTTTGTGCAGAAAAATAAAAATTAAGATATTTGGGAACAGTGGAATGTTTTATCAGCGCTTTTCTTGTAGAAAATCGGAACCAAAGCACTGAAAAAAAGTTTGTATATTTTTCTGTTTTTCATAAATGGAAAACCTGATGTGGCCCAGTCTCACCCAGACCCTAGCTCCAGTGGCCCCCAAGTAAATTGAGTTCGAGACCCCTGTTACCTGCGTTACGCTTTTGCTATTACAATTATGACCATTCATTGTCTTCATGTATAGTTTCAACAGTGGTGAGCTTATATTTACACTTGTATGACCGTGTTTACTTTCTATCCTTTACTATTAACTTTGGTATGACCGTTAGCAATGCTCCAATGTGACTTCAAATGTCGCGTTATGACTGTTTATTGTCAATGTTTAACTATTATCAGCGGTTAATTTCTTTTTATACTTGTACGGCCATTGAAAGAGTGACCTCAAACATGGCATTATGCCTTTGTTGTTACAGTTACAGTACAGGCTGTTTATTGTCTTGTTCTATTAACCGTGGTTCGCTTCTTTTTACACTTTTACATTGCATTAAGCTTGTGCTGTTACAGTTTATACTCTTTACTATATTTATATATTGTACTATTAACCATAATCAGCTTTTCTCATGAGGACAAAGTAAATGTTGTAAGAAAGAATGAATTAATGTAAAGATTTTGCCATCTTCAGCAGCAGTTTGTATTGGAACGCTGCTCTGATGAAAGATAAAGGGAGTACAAATATTTGACTCAATCCTCCTAAAGCAAAAAAAAAAAAAAAAGAGGATTTTTGTAGGAGGCGAGTGTGTAAAGTGATGCCGAGGGATAACATGTCTAACTGTTGAATAATGGAAGCATCAACTTTAAACACCACTAATCTTGGGGGGATTCGGGCTAATGCGGATTGCGCCTCCATTTGAGGAGGAGCGCCACATTAGCCGAGGCCGCTAAGCAGATCAGCATGTTGTCGCTGCTTCGTTACCAGCGCTGCGACAAGCTGACGGGATTACACAAATAGAAATAATATTACCACCTTCAGCCATTCTTTGACACAGTTTTTCTTATTCATTGCAATTACTCCTATGAACGCACGTTGCCTGTAGACAACCACAATGCATCCACCCTGACAGCTTGTGGACTTTTCAGCAAGGGGATAACTGAAACAACAGCAGAGACAAAAAGACAATGAACGATATCAGTAAGAGTTGTGCATGACGATAGCAAGGTGCACCACTCTGTGGAGTCAGCCATCACATCTCCTGCTGCTGCTGACTGGCAGGTCAGAGCCACGACGTGCACAATAAGGGAAGGTGGAGTTCAAACAGTGATACCGCAGCCCATTTATTTTAAATAGTCACCCTTTTTTGTAACACAGACGATAATGAATGCAATTACATTCCTGCCGTTTGGTGTCCGTGACCTTGGAGCACTCGGAAACTCCGTCAAAAGAGGCAGAAACAGATTACATTTTATTTTATATAATACGGGCGCCAAATCTTTATCTCCTTATTACTCGTCTTTGGGTGTGGGGTCCTTGTGTGACCTTGTTACGTGCACCGGTTCGCGTGCGTTCCTGAATCAAAGCACAAAGTCAGGCAATTAAGCAAGACAACCGCCAGCAAAGAATAATTTTGCAAATGGCAGCCGCTAACGACAAGATGCCCTTTCTTGACCATTTCACTTTTTTTCCCCCCAACAGCCGCAACAACCAGAAAGAGCGTAGAAAGGACATCAGGAGACAGTCTTTAAATATCACACTCACATACATCCACATGTGCCATATGCATTTTTCAACAATTCCAGTTGTGTTACACGCAAGCCCTACTGGCAACACTGTGTGTGTGTGTGTGTAGCTTTAATGCTAATGAGCTATGTTTTTGTCTCAGACAGACAATGTGATCCATGTTTGACACAAACTGCAACACTGCATTTGTCCAACATAATAATGCCATATGTATATCACATACAACAAAACGTTATCAACAGGAGCAATTTATGTGTACCATCCTGCTAGCTTAGCATATTCGCTGAAGTAAAACTGCATGATCTAACTTACAGCTGCAACATTTGACGGCTAGTTGGAAATGACCAAGTTGAATTGAAACAGAAACACTGGGATATAAACGAGGTTTACTTTGGTTTATTTTGGGGGTTTTGGGACCCCCAAGTAATTCTATTATAGAATTAGTCTTTCTGTTAATTCCAATTTCTCTAAAGAAGAGGTCCACTTGTACTAAAATTTCATATCATGCTTTGCTTAATGCCTCAAGTGTGAACTATACCCCTTGCACAAGTTCGTATGGTGGAGGGATGCCCAGATGAGGAGTAACTTCTGGTAATGTCACATCATTTGTTCTCGTTTAAAACTCTAACTGTTGTCAAATACATGAGTGGAGTCGCCTTCTCCTTCAAATACTCAAGGACAAGCTTCATTTTAAAATGTGTAGTGAAGCCTGCTTGATGTCATTGCATACGTTTTTGTTAAATAAGCTTCTGAATTCGCAAGAGTCAAGTTCAAACCACAGACGCAAAGCTACGTAAGCTTCCAAGATAGGACATTTTGCTAACACAGTTGGCACCGCTAATGCAGACATCACCAAATGGCGCACCTCAGCCCAGATCCAGACCCAGTAAATGGTGCTTCACGAACCCATGACTAATTAAAGTGAATGGGATATATAAGAACATTAAGATGATTTTCACCAAACAATCCGCACCAATTTTTTTTTTTTTTGTTTTTGGTTCGTGGAACAACAACAACAAAAAAGACATAAATCAGCAGTGATTTTCCAATAATAAACTCAAAATATTAAGAGAAAAAAGATCAAATAAACATTTTAGTGCATAATGTTTAAATATTAAATAAAAAAGTATGGGAAAAAAATTATGTTACATTAATAGAGTAAAACTATGACAATAAATATATAATTATGTGAAGAACATGGCCAAGGATGCGCCTAGGAAAGAAGTTTGGATAGCGTTTTAAATCATGAAAATATGGCAAGATACTGCAACTATTACATGTTATCATCAGCGTACGTGTTAATGCATGATTACAGCATGGATATCAAACCATGAAACATTATTAGAAGGCTTTTTTAGAGGGCTTCATATATATGGAAATAGGTGTATCCCAATGACAGCATTGTTAGCTAGCTGATATTAACTAGTTTTCTCGTGTTATAATGCACAGAAAAGGTAAAGATATGTGTTCATGTTTCACATAAGGATTGGGAATTCATTCATTCATTTTCTACCGCTTTTTCCTCACGAGGGTCGCGGGGGTGCTGGAGCCTATCCCAGCTGTCTTCGGGCGTAAGGCGGGGTACACCCTGGACTGGTCGCCAGCCAATCACAGGGCACATATAGACAAACAACCATTCACACTCACAATTTGGACAATTTGGAGTCACCAATTAACCTAGCATGTTTTTGGAATGTGGGAGGAAACCGGAGTACCCGGAGAAAACCCACGCATGCACGGGGAGAACATGCAAACTCCACACAGAGATGCCCGAGGGTGGGATTGAACCCTGGTCTCCTAGCTGTGAGGTCTGCGCGCTAACCCCTAGATCCACCGTGCCGCCCAGGATTGGGAATGATGGGCAAAAAAAGTGCAGTTATCCTTTAAGATGTGTAGCGAAGCCTGCTATGTTAAATGGGTGTATAAACGGGGCGGGCTCATCTAGCTAGCATCTTTTTGCCATCAATCTTTACTTTCCTTTATTTAGCGTCTTTCTTAACTGCGTGGCCACTGTATGACATCAGACTACCGATGATGATGCCTTATTAAACCAGACCTTATTAAATGAGGCTACATAGAACTGATTCTGATGACCTCGTCCATACGTTCAAAGATTTAGATAAAGACTTGGTGTTCCTCGGGATTCCTAGACTGAAAAGTTTTGTGACAGTACTCCCCCGCCCCCACCAGAGACCCCACCCTCATGCCGAGACTCTAATCGCAGCAGAGGGAGGTGTGTGACCCCCCCCAGGATGGGAATAAAAGAAGGAAGAATGACTTTCATTAAGGAATTCAGACTTCCACGCTCATGCTTTTGATCTGGAGCCAGAAAAACATTTATGCTGATGAAATGCATAAATAAAACTTCTTAAATTATCTCCGCCCGTCTTGTGCGCACCGGTCGGAGCTGGAGAACGTCCAGACGAGACGACCACAATCCCAGTGAGTGCCTCGCAAAGCTCGTGATTTAGGAGACGGCCCAACACTCCGCTTCCGTCCTATCCTGGACACATCATGAATGCCTGGCATGGAAGTGTGATCACCACCACCACGCTTTACTACAAAACACTCATTCATTTATTTAGTGGTGTCAGCCCGCCACAAACACATTTGGAATGCCATTGATACAGGAACAAGTACAACGTTCTGGAATGGCCATCATAGTCCCCAGACCTAAATATTATTGAAAATCTGTGGTGCGATTTAAAGCGGGCTGTCCATGCTTAGAAAGCATCAAACCTCACTCAACTGGAGATGTTTTGAAAAGAGGAATGGTCAAAAATACCGTAAACCAGAATCCTGGCCCTCATTGGAAGCCATAGGATATATATATATATATGATATAGAAAGTTGAAATATTTGGAAAATGAAAAAAAAAACTCTAAACATGGGAAAAAGAGCGAAGATGATATCAGTAACGTGATAAGCTTTTTCACCTATATGACAAAGTTTGTGTATATATATATATATATATATATATATATATATATATATATATATATACACATACACACACACACACAGGTATTTCAAGAAAACTTTGTCATATAGGTGAAAAAGCTTATCACGTTACTGATATCATCTTCGCTCTTTTTCCCATGTTTAGAGTTTTTTTTTCATTTTCCAAATATTTCAACTTTCTTAAATAATCTTGGTATTTCTCTTCTCTTTGTAATATTATGACTTTATTCCCATCATATTATAACGTCATCTCTTTTTCCAAAATTTACAACTGTATTTTATTTTGTTTCTCATAATATTGTAACTTATAATTTCCCTAATATTTTGACTTTCTTACATAATATTATATACTTTTTACCCGACCTAATTTCACCAAAATTACAGCTGCAATTTGTTTTGTTTCTCAAAAAATATTCATTCATTTTCTACCGCTTTTTCCTCACAAGGGTCGCGGGGGTGCTGGAGGGGTACACCCTGGACCAGCCAATCACAGGGCACATATAGACAAACAACCATTCACACTCACATTCATACCTATGGACAATTTGGAGTCGCCAATTAACCTAGCATGTTTTTGGAATGTGGGAGGAAACCGGAAAACCCACGCATGCACGGGGAGAACATGCAAACTCCACACAGAGATGACCGAAGGTGGAATTGAACCCTGGTCTCCTAGCTGTGAGGTTTGCGCGCTAACCACTCGTCCACCGTGTTGCCCTGTCAAAAAATATTAATTATCATTATTACTTTTTACACAATCAAATTTTCAAAACATTTATACTTTTTGTTTTTTATGCCTTAAAAAAGTATCTTAAATATTTCAACTTTATGCTGCAAAAAATTGGTTATTTCTTAAAATTACGGCTTTTCTTTTTTTATTTCAACTTTTTCTCTTAAGATTTTGACTTTATTTTTGTAATATGACTGCAAATGTTTCCATTTTTGCTATTGTTGCTTTTTTTGTGTTCTTGCTTTCAGAATGTGCCGCAGGCCAATCAGCCACGGGCTGCACTATGGACACTATGGACACACCTCAATGAGCAGTGGGTGTCACACCGTGGGCCCCTCCCCATCTCCATCTTGTTTGTGACATTTAAAGGAACGGCTAAATTGTGCTGTATAGGAATTAGGTCCAAGAGGGTTGCTGAAACACCCAAGGACTGATTGTACCATCCTTTGTTCCAGATGTTTCCTACTACGTCTTCCTGATGAAACGCTTGGGAGCTATTCAAAGTTGAGGAGTCAAGAGTGGGAGAGAAAGTTCAAGAATTTGAAAGCAAAGCAAAAGAGGAAACGAGGGGACACACAACAGAGCTGCGAGTTCGACTTACGACGTAGCACGGCTCACAGTAGGCCTTCTTGTCCACGGCGTAGAAGGGCCGGCCTCGTAGCTTACTGCTGCAGGTCATGCACACGAAGCAGTCCACATGGAACACCTGGTCCATGGCCGTGCAGCCGGTGCCCTCGCCCACCACGTTCTCTCCACAGCTGGCGCAGCGCCCTGGGGAGGAGAGACGGTCCGGTTGAGTGCTGCGTTCAAGGTCGCACACAGTTGGACACTAGGGAGGACCAAGGTCTGGGCAAAATATTACATTTGGTGCCAGGTGTGGATCGATCCACCTCAGTGGCACAAAAATATGTAAAGTACGTTTATTTCATAGGTAAAATCACTAGAAACCAGTGCAGCATGGATGAATGATCTGATTGGTTGAGCTGCAACACAAGGGTCACCTGACCTGACAATCAATGACGCCATATTAATTCATTCATTCATTCATTTTCTACTATTTTTCCTCACGTGGGTCGCAGGCGTGCTGGAGCCTATGCCAGCTGTCTTCGGGCGAGAGGCGGGGTACACCCTGGACTGGTAGCCAGCCAATCACAGGGCACATATAGACAAACAACCATTCACACTCACATTCATACCTATGGAATTTGGAGTCGCCAATTAACCTAGCATGTTTTTGGAATGTGGGAGGAAACCGGAGTACCCAGAGCCACCATGACTTAAAGTACCAAAAATGAAGAGTATAATTATATGCAACAATTTTAACGATATTTGACCGGTCCGGCGGCGGCACGGCAGTCTGGTGGTTAGTGCGCAGACCTCACAGCTAGGAGACCAGGGTTCGGTCCCCGCCCTCGGCCATCTCTGTGTGGAGTTTGCATGTTCTCCCCGTGCATGCGTGGGTTTTCTCCGGGTACTCCGGTTTCCTCCCACATTCCAAAAACATGCTAGGTTAATTAGCCACTCCAAATTGTCCATAGGTATGAATGTGAGTGTGAATGGTTGTTTGTCTATATGTGCCCTGTGATTGGCTGGCCACCAGTCCAGGGTGTACCCCGCCTCTCACCCGAAGACAGCTGGGATAGGCTCCAGCACCCCCCGCGACCCTCGTGAGGAAAAAGCGGTAGAAAATGAATGAATGAATGACCGGTCCGGCCTTGTGTATATTCATATGGCTAGTATTTACGTTTTAAAGGCTTCGCTACACATCATAAAATGGAGGGCTGCCAACTACCTGTCAGTCAGCTACAGATGTGTGTGCTCCAAGCACATATAGACAAACAACCATTCACACTCACATTCATACGTATGGAATTTGGAGTCACCAATTAACCTAGCATGTTTTTGGAATGTGGGAGGAAAACGGAGTACCTGGTGAAAACCCACACATGCACGGGGAGAACATGCAAACTCCACACAGAGATGACCGAGGGTGGAATTGAACACGGGTCTCCTAGCAAACCACTTGATCGCCGTGCAGCCCAGTTTAAATACTTAAATGGCATCCTTTCATTTTTCACGGTTCGGACACCCGTGGTGTCGAGTGTGAGTAACTTAGGTGTTAATTTTGACGATAAAACTCAACGTACATCGGCGTAGGAGTAGGAAGGAAATTTGAACTTCCTGTATACATGTACAACATATGATCGCCGCCATCCTGTCTGTGCATGGATACGAAATGTAAATCCATTGTGGCGGCAAAGAGATGACGGGAACAACACGGCGGCGATAAAGTGGCGCTCTGACAGATAAAACAAACTTTGTAAAGGAGGTCACAAGTGAAGGCAAAAGATATTATTGGCGGGGAAAAGCGGCTGATTGTGCGTTGCGGCGGCGTGGCATTTGGATATCTTTAATTGAGTTGGAGATATCTTTAATTGAGTTTAAGATGTCCTCAACTCAATGCAAGTTATCTTCAAGCCAATTAATGACACTGTCAATTTCATTAGCGCTATCTGACCATAATAGGCTTTCAAAAGATATCAGCCAAGCGTTATTTTGCTACACATCTGACACAGCGATGCCATCTCGCACAGCCGAATTTCATTCATCACATCCACTCCATGCGCCACTATTATTCCTTTTCATTTAGGCCGTTTCATCTTAAATCACTCTTTAAAAACAGGCACTGTGTGTGTGTGTGTGTGTGTGTGTGATGCAAAACACTGAGCTCAACAACTGATATCATTTCACACTCAAAGAGAATCAGGCTCAGGTATCAAGACAACCTTTTCCAAGTGGTTCACATCAAACATGTCCGACTCCTCATGTAAGTTATCCTATCGCCAGACGCAACCACCAAACACAAAGTCGCTCAAAGGGAAGCGAGCTGGTCCACAACTTTAACTAATGTTGTTGTTCGCCGTTAGAGCAGGCTTCTCCAAAGTGCAGCCCGGGGGCCATCTGTAGCGCACAGCTGGGTTTTGTTTTTTGTTTTTTTAATTGCATTGTGGCCGTGTTGTTGTTGTTGTTGTTCTTGTCTGTTTTTGGCCTCCTGCACTGTCCGCTCTGTTTTCTTTTTTTCTTCTTGTCTATCCCCTCCTGCTCCGGGTCGGCCAACCGCGAACAACAAAACATGAAATAAAGCATGAAAGGGCGTTTAGATCAATAATACTATCTGTCTCAATAGCTGGACAGGATAAAAAATAAATAAATTGGGCAGTGACACATTCAATATTACTTAACAAAAAAAGTAAAACGACATAAAAAATTTAAAACTCTGTAGTAATTTTATAAAAATAAAGTCAAAATATTAAGATTATTTTATTTATGTATTTTTATTTTAATAATAAATAATAAATAAATAGAAATTAAATGACATCATTTAGTAGCATAAAGTTGAAATATTAAAGAAAAAAGTCAGAACATTATGAGAAACACAATGAATACATTTTGGGGAAATTAGATAGAGGGAAAAGTTACCAAAAAAAGCAAGTGTCATTTTACTAAAATAAATAAAAATATTAAAGAAAAAAGTTAACATTTTTACAAGAATAATCTTGAATATTATGAATAAAAATATTGCCATTTTAGTAGCATAGAGTTGAAATACAAAAATCAGTTATTCTTTCTAAAGTGATGATATTGTAAGAAACAAACCCCAAAAATATACTTGTCATTTTTAGATAATTAGGCTGGGAAAAAAAGTTATATTATGGGAATACAGTAATTATATTACTTCAAAAAAAGTTCCATAGCTTATTTAAGACAAAAATGGAAAATTTTTTGAAAAAAAAAAAAAAAAAAGAGCATTCGCCAGAGTTATCATTAGGACTACTGATAGCGGAGTTCCGGTCCTACGACGGCAAGTTTCAGTGTCAGACCGCCTGCCTAAATCATACTTAAATGAACAGATACTGTAAATCATGTAAATACATGTAAAATAGTCATGAAAGGACTAAAGACTAGGATTGAATGAAACCAGCGAGATCTTGTCAATAATACAAATCACTATTGCTTAGTTATCACTGTCCATTTCATAGGAGCAGATCCTTTCACATGTTCAAGGATATCTTTATTCTTAGTTTTTGACCTAATATTGGTCAGCGTTTTCACTTTCCCTTTCTTTGACCCACTGCCTCAAGCTATCAAAATGTTGCAATGTGTCAACCCCACCGGTCGAGGCAGATGGCCACCCCAAAAGACTTGGTATTCTCGTTTCATTCGGAATGTCTTATTTTTCTTTGCCACAGAACAGAATCCAAATAAACAGATACGAAGTCTGGGTCCTGTCTGAGGTTATGGGTTTTTCCTAGCCTCCGTCAGCAAAATGGGGGGTCCCTGTTGGTCTTTTTAACGTACAAGATACTGTAACTCCAGCGGTGAATGGGCACCATGTCAGCCACGCTGACGCGTGAATTCATCGGCGTGTTGTCAGACGTAGCGTCTCATTCCCCCGCCATCAGCTTCACGCGCTCCCACGGCGCCATCCACGCCTCAATTATGGCGGCGCTGTACCTACTGTACGGGAGGCAGATTAAACAAAGCAGTGAAGGCACGTCTCGGGGGACACGTGGGCGTCAGCGGAATCACAAGCAGGGTAATCACTTCACAGAGCTGTGGTGGTGGTGGGGGGGGGTTGGTGGAGCGCAGAGCGGTAGCTACCAAGCAAGGGGAGACGGGGGGACGCGGCGCATGCGGAGCCTGTTAGTGTCTTCGGATCACAGGCCATCTCCGGTGAGTGGATGGGAATGCCAAACATGTCCCACGGGGGCCCCCGCTTTAAATCTCGCGGAAATCCTTTTGGCGCTCTGTCACGGCGACGGGCCCTCGGGAGCCATTTGCGCACGGCGCCACCGCCATGCGTTATTAAGCGTGCACGGGCTTGTAAGGAGACACTCGCATTGAGCGTATGTAAACACACGTCTGACGTTGTCAGGTCACATGATCACAGTCATCAAGCGACACAACATAAGATAAAGCATACGAGGAATAAAAGTTTTTAAGCTTTGAAAAAATGTAACCGTGATCATCTTTTTTTTCCCATTTAAAAGTTGCACCAATTGACTGATGAAGCAAATTCAATATCAGCTAACGGAGATTAGCATTTTTTTTTCTTTTTCACCCTTTTGGCTCATTATCACTCACGACCGAGCCTGTTTTATGCCCCTTTTATGCCCATTAACTCGTCTATCTATGCAATTAAAAGGTCTTTTCATTACCATGGCTGTTGTAGTGCTTCACTGTCCAACATCCATCAATTAGCTTTTTTTTTTAAAAAAAAGGAAAATTCATTTGTCATGTTCATTTTTAATTCAGTTGGATCCACAAAGAAAAAAACACATGTCTTAATATTCTATTTTGTGTTAATATCAAGGCAAATTATTAGAAATTTGACACCAATTTAATAGCATACACATTGCTAAAGTTGGCTAAACTATTTAAAGTTACATTTAATTAAAAAAAAATTACATTTCAAACAAATACTGTGTTTTATTGCATTTACTGTTATTCTAAACAGTGCTGAACTCATTTTAACAAATATATGACCGCTAAAAAAGTCCATGTGAGAGTTAAGATTGGAGTGTTTTATTTATTGTGTTAACCGTTTATGATTAACAGTGCTTTTTTTACACTGGTATGACTGGTATGGTATGTTAATAATGTTTAAAAAATGTTTTGATTGACTGCTTTATTGTATGTAATTTTTACTACATAGAGTAACGTCTTTTTACACTTAAGTTAAGAATACTAAAAGATGCCCTGTGATTGTTCTATATTATTTACCCTTACAGTGCTTAACTTGTTTGTATATTTGTATGACAGTTAAGATTGTTTAAAAAAAGGCCATGTGAGAGTTGTCATGATTAAAGTTAAGACCGAGTGGTCTATTTTATTTTTATTTATGATTAACAGTGCTTACCGTGTTTTTACACACTTTAAGAAGGTTTCAAAGTGTTTTATTGTGTTTACCGTTTATTATTAAAGGGGACCTATTATGCTTTTTCTACTTTTCTGACCTATAAATGTAGTTAGAATGTTTTATTCTGGTGTTAAACAATGACAAAGTTTCAGATAATGAGGTTTGCACATTTGGAAGTGAGCCCTGAAAAAAGTTTGGGATGGTTCAAAACGCTCTGTTTGAAAAGGCGTGGTAAAACCGTTCCTTTGTGATGTCACAGAGGGACTCCTTATATGGTTCATAGTTAGGAAGCACTTTGAGCGTGTGACCAATCACTACAGAGTGGGCATGCCTGGAGGCGAGCCGTGGTTGGAATAAATTAAAACAGACCGTTTTGCTAGGAAGCACAAATCCAAGGAATTACAGCTGGAATAGGTGTAGATTCTGGAAGGTCTACAACGCTTTATGTTCTGGTTATTGTGTGTAGCTGCTCTATAGTACACCACAACTCAATACAAAGGGTTGAATGAGCAATATAGGTCCTGTTGAACGTATTTTTCTACTTCTATGACGGTTTGAGTTACAAAATGTTGATATTAATTGTTTTATTGCGTTTAATGTTTACATTATAAAGTTGTACGACAGTTAAAAGGTGTCATGTCAGAGTTGTCAATCATCTTTAAAGTTGTTATTGCATTTAAATTTCACTATTAACACTGCTTAACTTCTTTTTACACTTGTATTGAGATAATGGCAGCAGTGTAACCCCGAAAGAGATGATTTGCATGCCTTTACGTGGGGGTAGTGGCGATTGGGTTGTCGCGTTAGCGTCAAAGTTTTGTCGGCAGCGTGTAACTTTAGCGCATCTGCGTGTGATCATGGAAGCAGCAGCGTCTTTACAGAAAGATATGTTCCACATCAATAATTCCTGCCGTGAGACGTGTGAACAATGGCGGCAACACGGCGTTATTATTTACCCTGCCGGAGAGCAGCCCAAATACTTTGGCAGCAATGGAGCCGGGCACATAAAGGAATCATGAAAAGGCCTCCCCAGTGTCCCCCCCCGCACACAGAATGGAACCCGAGTCTTAATATCCACACTTCAAACGGGTCGTGTATAAGCAATGCAAGTGTGATGGGGGGTTTGGGGGGGGGGGGGGGTGTTCATTTACACTTGACTCACTTTCTTTGCTTTCATTCTCGCCGCCTCAGAAGTGTCTCTTCTGTGCTGCATGGAAAGTCAAAAAAGGCCGACTGAAGAGAAAACCTTTTCTTCTTTCCTTTCTCTTCCTCTTTTTTTTTTTTTTTAAGAAGCACATTCCCTGTGAGCGCCGTCGCCTTGCGATGCTTAGACAATTTAATTGGATAAAAGGCAAAGATTAAAGAGGCCTTGACTCTCAGCCATTAATAATTGATTTCTAATGTATTTGTGCTGCTTGTTTGGGGATGGGGGGGGGGGGGGGGATTCAGGGGGTGTTGAGTGGCAGAAAGCCTTCAGATTTCTTCCACTCTTTTTGTTTTTTTTTTCCCCCCCTCCTCTTCCTCCACATGGTGATATCGAGGCGGCATGAAAGGCGGAGAGGGAGCTCACTCGCAGCTCAATTTGATCTTACATCGTCACAAATCAAAGATGCTGCGTGTAAAGAAGGAGCGCACGCAACTTTCTTGTGGGAGAGCAAACTTTCCCCCCCCCGCCACCGCCGCGTTACTAAAGAATACAGTCGTGCTGGCGCAACCCTTGCAAAGCCCAACGGCAAAGTCAGTCTGGAGCGCCTAACTAAAACTAATAAAAGTTTGCTGCTTGGACTGACGCATGCGTTTCCTGTTCCAGCCTCCATAAATGTGTCTGACTTTTAAAAGCATGCATCTCTGCTTTTAGTCAGCCTGATGACAAAAATGACTTTTCTTTTCATTTTGGATAAAAAAAAAAAAATAATGGTAGTGAGGAAACTGAATGCATCCGTTTCAACAAAAAAAGTCATTCACAATAAACGTACAAGTACAAATTCTAAATTATTGTGTTGATTATTGTTTATTATTCTGCTTTTGCTACTTCTGAGAAAATAAAAATTTTCCTTTGTGTTTGGGATAAAACATTTTAGCGATACATCTTTCTCAAAGACCACCCAGACTGCAACTTAGAAGTTTGTTGGTGTGTGATAAATACTGTAATCCCTCGTTTATCACGGTTAATTGGTTCCAGAGTCGACCGTGATAAGTGAATTTCTGCAAAGTGGGAGCCCATATTTTCATACAGCAGAGAAAACCTGCTTATGACCTTATAAATAAGTTTTTAACAATATTAGAGTTCTCTAGACATGAAATAACACCCCTATAGTCACCTTTACACTCCTATTACTCAATATGGTAGACATAATAAGAACGAATAAGTCATTAAGACATACATTTTCAGAGCTTAAAACAGTAGCCTGTGTCAAACCTGCAATTAAAACCTGTTGTTCCGGCGATCGAGTCTGGTGCTTGTGTGTCTCACCCAACATTACAGTAACATCACTGACACCCAGTGATATACACCCAGGGTAGAATACTACATATTATTACATCGTCTTATATTTGTATTTTATTTCATTTAGCCGTTTTTATGCTTGAAGATGCTTCATTTTGGAAAAAAAAATACTATTTACAATAATACTAGGTCATATTCAACCACAAAAAGATATGATTTATTAATCAATATATTCTTGAAAAGGCGGCACGGTGGTCTAGGAGACCAGGGTTCAATCCCACCCTCGGGCATCTCTGTGTGGAATTTGCATGTTCTCCCCGTGCATGTGTGGGTTTTCTCCAGGTACTCCGGTTTCCTCCCACATTCCAAAAACATGCTAGGTTAATTGGTGACTCCAAATTGTCCATAGGTATGGATGTGAGTGTGAATGGTTGTTTGTCTATATGTGCCCTGTGATTGGCTGGCGACCAGTCCAGGGTGTACCCCGCCTTACGCCCGAAAACAGCTGGGATAGGCTCCAGCACCCCCCGCGACCCTCGTGAGGAAAAAGCGGTAGAAAATGAATGAATTAATGAATGAATATTCTTGAAAAACCATGACAGAGAAACGCTGAATGAAGGTGAAAGTGGTGAGGGATTATTATATGGACATGCTATGTCTTATAAATTGTTGGTAACATTTAAAAAAATCTAAAATCTAATAAAACTGTCTAAATAATGCAGATACAGTAATCTCTCACCGCTGTGAATTTTGCAGCTTCACTCTATCACGTTTTTTTCAAAAATATATTCCAGTGGTACCTTGGTTAACATCCACCTCGGTTAGCAGGCTTTTCCGGTAACATCCATACTCGGTTTGTGTTCGCCCGCTTGTTAAGCATCCAAATTACTATCTGGTTTGTTTACACCACCATCTTGGATTACGCATCGAAGACAAAGTCTTGTGATCGTCTTGTGGGCCATGGGTGCCATTTTATAGCAATAGCATTTCTTTTTAGTCAATTTGCGGCCCTAGAGAGAGATACATGACGGATAAGTGTGGATACATGGAGCACACTGAAGAGAAAGGCAATGGACCGATTGCGAGACTTCCGAATTTTACGGCTTAAAGAGAAGGCCATCGTCATTTCAGAGGTATGGCCCAGAGGTGGCTCCGTTAGCGGCTGAGATGAACACACATCTCTGGTTCCCGTCTAAGTCTATCAACCTGACACTCTGTGTTTCACTCATTTTACATCCAGAACATTCATTTCTGGTTCCAACAATCAAAAATTCATTTAACTTACTGTAGCATGTTCATGGCAGGGAGAATAACCAAACACGTATCATAGTTATCAGGGGTGGCAAAACTTACATATACAGACCCCATCAATTGCTCCCTTACTCCCTTACATTATTATTATTTATTTAAATTATTTTAATTATTTGGGCAATTTACTGTTCACGCTGCACTTTACATTATGTTGCTCATATTTGGTGTCTATTCTATCTATTTATTCTCCACATTATTATTATTATTATTATTATTTATTATTACTTATCTTCTTTTGTGTCTGTTATTACATGGGAGCCAGGCAACGACATTTCGTTGGCAATTTCACTACTGTGTTTTTGTGCAATGACAATAAAGGGAGTCTATCTATCTTAAGATGCACAATTCTTTCTTTGCGGCTGCCATTTTCAAGGAAAAGCGGCAAATTGTGCTGAGGGGTAGCGGCCGCCGTTTACCGTTGGACAGCCGGCAACTTATCACACATGGACTTCCTCAAGTTGTGATATGAGAAATTGAAGCGATAGCTACAGAAACTCCACACAGACATGTTACATCTCGTATTTTTTACAGAAAATCGTGAAGTCCAAATTGTACATGTTTTGAGGTGTTGGACAAAGTGACCCCAAATGGGATCCACTGGGATACACAGTAAGTCATGGAGAAGCAAACAAACACAGACACACACACACACACACACATACATACATACACATACATACACACGGCCTGCCAGCACCACGGCCCCCGGTTGCCTCGCGGGATGACAGGATGTCATCGTTTCAATCTCCTCCTAACCCCTGCCTTTAATCTCATTCCCAATGTCAGCAAACAGCAATCTGCGGCCGTGGAGCGCCACGGCGGCGAGGCGAGCTCGTGCCACTAAGCATTACCGCTCGGCCCGTCACAGCCCCCCGGTGGGAGGGAGGGGGAGGAGCCGACCCGGTGTAGCTTACATGTTTTAGGAGCAGGTTGGGGCGAGGGAGGGGGCGGGGAACAGGTGAGTGCGGTACATGTGTGTTTCTGCTGGCTGTGTTTACCTGTGTGCTTTTAAGTGTGCGTGCGTTTGCGTGAATAAGCGTGCAGATGTCTACACACTCCTGAGGTCAAACACTCACTCACAAATGAAATCTAGCAACGTGAGCGCCCGCCAGCGTCACATGGGCTCGCACGGCAGCTGATCTTGCAAGCCTCACTGGAGCTGTCTCAACGAGGCAGGATAGAGAGCGCCGAGCCTGGCGGGGGAAGGGGGGGCGGACGGGAGGGAGGGATGTAGGGGGGGGGGTCACCTCACGTGAACCATTGCCCAAAAAAAAAGAAAAAAAAGAACGAAGCGAGCTTCTGTCGCCGCCAACAGAAGCTTCACGCTGAGAAACTAGAAAGCAGTGCTATGATGATGATGATGATGATGAAAACAAGGGGGAAAAAAGTACCCAAAAGTCGATGGGAAAATTGTTTTTGTAAAAACAAATTTTCGATATGTTTAAGGGGTGTTTGGTCTCTCCCACGACCTTTGTATTTGGGAGACCAAGCTCCCTTATACCAATGCATAGCCGTTTTATATATCTTTATTATTATTTAACAAAAATATGGATGCTGATAAATTTCAAAGCAGTGGACAACGAACCAACAAAAAATAATGAAGACAGTAGCACGGAACACCTGAAAAAATGGATGACCTGTACACTGAGGAGTCCAAGCAACCTCTAATACAAGCACATGGCAGTTTTATATTTTGTTTTGTATTTTGTGAAAAGTGTAAAAGTGGAGGTGGGGAAGGGGGATGTCACATTACGCAAACCGCTGCCCAAAAACTTTTAAAGCAAATGGTGGACGCTGACCATGCAGTGGACAACAGACAGAATACAATGACAAAGACACTGGGACGGAGGAACAAAAAAAAACTGAAGCAACAAGGACTTTTGTGAAATGCTAAAGGCAATATAGATGTGTATAAGGGTTGCTTGGTCTCTCCGATGCAGAGGTCATTGGAGAAACCGTGCTTGGTCTGTCCAATGTCGAGGTCATTGGAGAAACCGTGCTTGGTCTCTCCATTGTGGGGGTCATTGGACAAACCGTGCTTGGTCTCTCCGATGTAGGGGTCATTGGAGAAACCATGCTTGGTCTCTCCAATGTCGAGGTCATTGGAGAAACCGTGCTTGGTCTCTCCAATGTCGAGGTCATTGGAGAAACCGTGCTTGGTCTCGCCGATGTAGGGGTCATTGGACAAACCGTGCTTGGTCTCTCCGATGTAGGGGTCATTGGACAAACCGTGCTTGGTCTCTCTGATGCAGAGGTCATTGGAGAAACAATGCTTGGTCTCTCTGATGCAGAGGTCATTGGAGAAACCATGCTTGGTCTCTCCGATGTAGGGGTCATTGGAGAAACCGTGGTTGGTCTCTCAAATGTAGGGGTCATTGGAGAAACCGTGCTTGGTCTCTCAAATGTAGGGGTCATTGGAGAAACCATGCTTGGTCTCTTCGATGTAGGGGTCATTGGAGAAACCGCGCTTGGTCTCTCCGATGCAGACGTAATTGGAGAAACCGTGCTTGATCTCTCCGATGTGGAGGTCATTGGAGAAACCGTGCTTGGTCTCTCAGATGTGGGGGTCATTGGAGAAACCATGCTTGGTCTCTCTGATGCAAACGTAATTGGAGAAACTGTGCTTGGTCTCTCCGATGTAGAGGTCATTGGCGAAACCGTGCTTGGTCTCTCAAATGCAGGGGTCATTGGAGAAACCGTGCTTGGTCTCTGATGTAGGGGTCATTGGAGAAACCGCGCTTGGTCTCTCCGATGTAGAGGTCATTGGAGAAACCATGCTTGGTCTCTCCGATACAAACGTAATTGGAGAAACCATGCTTGGTCTCTCCGATGTGGGGGTCATTGGACAAACCATGCTTGGTCTCTCCGATGTGGGGGTCATTGGACAAACCGTGCTTGGTCTCTCCGATGTAGAGGTCATCGGAGAAACCATGCTTGGTCTCTCTGATGCAGAGGTCATTGGAGAAACCATGCAACCCTTATATGAGCGAGCAGGTTTATATATTTTTTTGTTATTTTGTAAAACGAGTAAAAGGGGTTGGGGTCACCTCACATGAACCACTGCCCATGTGAGCCAATGTCCAAAAAAATATACAATGTGGGGAAGCAGTTCCGGTTTCCAAGAGCGGCAAGATGGCTGACCCGTGCCCATCGTGTTTAATGCCGCCTTTTTGCAGCCACACTTTCTAATCCACTGGAGGTGCCACACTGATGCTGCAGAGGAGATGCATGTCACCAGACTGATGGACCCTGCCCCTGGCTGCTGGGTGACCTCCTTCCAGTGCCATCATACACACGCACACACACACACACACACACACACACACACACACATGCACACAGAGCACAGCATGACAAAGAGGCAATGCTGTGATTGAGGAAATCCTTAAATAGGAGTCAAAGAGGAAACATGCTCTCTAAACTAAAGGGCCTTTAAGCAGATTAAAGACTTGGAGGCAATACAAATGATATCATGGGGAGTCGTGCATTTGACAAAGCGACTTGTCATCCTGCGTTATCTTTGTCACATTATTCAAATTCTGATTAAAATCCACATATTTACCTACAGTTCCAAACAGGCTACAGAATCTTGAAACACATTTAAGTGTGCCATGCCTGACAAAAACATGTCTTTAGTGCATTGATTCGCATTCTACAGGTACCTAATATAAGACTTTTAAAAAGAGTTCAGTTCTGACAACGAGACCAGGAAGTTGTCTTTAACTGAATTTGGGATGATTATGAGGATAGGCATAGCAATGAAAATGATCAAGATATGAACAAATATTCTACTTTGTGTGTAGTGGATATTTCCAAGACAGAGGTACCTCAGTTAAAGACTGCCCCAGTTTGCACGTTTTTCATCCAACATCCAAAAGTTTGGGAAAAATGTTGCCTTGGCTACTTATTTAGCAAGCAAAATACCGTCAGGTTTGTTTACCAGATATTGTTTACAAGATTGTGGGTCGCCGGCGCCATTTTTCTGCTGCCTTTCTGCTCATGAGTTATACAACGTAACAAACGCGGTGGAAGGCGATGGATCTTACCGAGACACCAAGACCTCAGTACAGTAAACCTTGGATATATCGGATTCAATTGTTCCCACTGGTTTTGTCCAATATAAGCGAAATCCGTTACTATATGCGTATACCGGAAAATGTCCGTTTTACGCATATATCGGATTTATATCCGGTATATGCGTAAAATCGGATTTTATCCGTTATAAAAAGGCACTTCCTTGACTATGTTTCCAATGTACCTGGACGCGCAGGCAACGCTGCAAACGCTGCAAATGACGTCGTCTAGCGGCCTGTCACGATTCGGCGAATCGGAGCGCCACGATGCGGCCATCCGATATATGCGAGGGAAATTTTATGGAAATGCATTGGAACGGGACTGGAGATTTTGTCCGAAATAGGCAAAATCCGTTATAAAAAATCCGATATATGCAATGAATTTTTATTGGAAATGCATTACAGAAAAATCGGTTCTTTTTTATCTGTCCGTTGTGAGCGAATTTCCGATATATCCGAGTCCGATATATCCGAGGTTTACTGTATTTTATGGTTTAAAGAGAAGACTCATTTCAGAGGATGGAGACAACACAAGACCATGCTTGAACATAACTTATTTGCTGTTTATGTTTAGTGCAACACTATAGTACGTGTTACGCGCATGGGTATGCTCCGTCACCACCATTTCCCGCATCCGTGAAGCAGTCATGGCTCTGCTGCGTGGCGTCATGCGGCACAGCAGGCAATACGCTTAGGTTCAGGAATGCAAGGGAACTACTTGAAAATCCCCCCCATACTACTTGGTACTTGGTCCAAGAGGTGGTGGAAAAGTGAGACGCACGGAGGCACGCTTTGTTTGCACACAGGTTGCGGTGCATTTTTGGATTTTGCATTATTCGAATTTGGAATGGAATGGAATGGCATTTATTGTCATTATACAAGATGTACAACGAGATTGGAGAGCTTCTCCTTTCAGTGCAGTAGTCAAGTTTAAAAAAAAAAAGTATATAAAAGTAGAGCAAGTATATAAAAGACCATTTAACAAGATATATACAAGATATCCAAAATATACACATAGTATTGCACAGGAGCATATGCAGGAGCAGACATATTGCAGATATATTAATTTTAGTGCAATGATACTTGATGCATATTCAAATTCTGATTAAAATCCACATATTTACCTACAGTTCCAAACAGGCTACAGAATCTTGAAACACATTTAAGTGTGCCATGCCTGACAAAAACATGTCTTTAGTGCATTGATTCGCATTCTACAGGTACCTAATATAAGACTTTTAAAAAGAGTTCAGTTCCGACAACGAGACCAGGAAGTTGTCTTTAACTGAATTTGGGATGATTATGAGGAATGCAAGGGAACTACTTGAAAATCCCCCCATACTACTTGGTACTTGGTCCAAGAGGTGGTGGAAAAGTGAGACGCACGGAGGCACGCTTTGTTTGCACACAGGTTGCGGTGCATTTTTGGATTTTGCATTATTCGAATTTGGAATGGAATGGAATGGCATTTATTGTCATTATACAAGATGTACAACGAGATTGGAGAGCTTCTCCTTTCAGTGCAGTAGTCAAGTTTAAAAAAAAAAAAGTATATAAAAGTAGAGCAAGTATATAAAAGACCATTTAACAAGATATATACAAGATATCCAAAATATACACATAGTATTGCACAGGAGCATATGCAGGAGCAGATATATTGCAGATATATTAATTTTAGTGCAATGATAAATGAGTCATAGTGTACAGATGAGTGAAGTCACATATCAGTGTATTGTATTGGGTTGTTAAATAAATAAATATGTTTGAGGTAGTAACAGAAGTACAAATTGCAACACTGGCAGCAGTACAAATTGCTGTTCTATGGCTATTGTCTTTTTTTCCCCACCACAGGTAAAATGTTATAAAATAATAGCACAAGCAACACTGCAGTGGTGCACGTTTTGGCTCATTTTGACACTTTTGTGCGGAGTCGACACATAATCAATATCTGTTGTTGGCGTATTGACACTGTATTGTGATCGATTTGATATTTCAATATATTATTGTTATTGTCTTGGCATTGCGGCTGCAAGGTTAAGGATAAAAATAATGCCAACAAAATGAAAGGTTTGTCTTGAAAGGTTAAAAGGGAGGCAGGTAGAGGCTGTGGGCGTTTGGAGATGGTGGGGGCACAGGGAGCATCAGCTCCTGGTTCTGACATGTGCAGGAACATCTAAAAGCAAACTCCTGAGAGGCTGCTGAGGGCGACCTCAGTAATACGCAAATGAGCTGTAGCAGACAATGCACAAAGCTGTCTAAAGCGGGGCGGGGTGGGCATTTGGGGGTGGGGGTATTAACACGTTCAATGAAGCAGCTCAAAAAACTTCTCTCTCCGCCTGACCCAATTACCTCAGCTGATCATCTCGCTCTGGCCGGCACGGTGGCGACGGGGAGAAAAGTCTTCCAAGATTCCTCATCAACATTTCATGTGAGGTGTCTCATGAATTATGACGGCTCCTCCAGCTGACATTAAGGAGCGGAAATGGCAACCACCCCCTACTCCCCCCCTTCCCGCCACCGCCACACTTTCCTCAACGTGAAACAAAAGGCGCTGGTATGAATAACTCTAATTTTGAAATCAAATCACACTAGAAATCTCTCCGGAAAGCCACTTTGCATAAATATTGATTGGATATTAAAATTGCATCCATCCATACAGTAAGCGGGAGAACATGAAGGAAGAGCTCCACTTGTCATTTCGCCATTAAACAAAATGAAACAAACAAAAAAAAAAAAGACGACCTCATCACTAATTGTAAATAATGCAGGCAGCCTGTCTTCCTTTTCAATTATTCAACTTGATGTCCTGCTTTTGCTTGACAGCCACGTCGCCGCGACAACATATTGTTACGTTGCCGCCGCGCACACGACTTTGTCGCCGTGTCTTATTAGATTTGCAAGGCGCACGTACATACGCACACACCTACGCACAACCTAAGTGGATTAAAGATGACGGATGATGACATTTGGAGAAAAGGCTGGTGGAGATGGCTGCCATCTAATCTGCGGCTTCAAATCTTCTGCTCCCATTCTTTTTCAAATTATTGTTATGTTATTGTTATTATGTATTCATAATTTCATTATTTATATGTACATTTTATAATAATTTTGTAATAATTTTATTAAAGGTATTATTTTATATGTATATTATTATTCATTTATTTTGTGTGTCTTATTTTATTTATTTATAATGAATTTAATATTATATCTAATATTGCTATATATATATATATCTAATTGCATATACATATATATATATATATATATATAATTATTTATAATTATTTACATATAGTATATACAAACACATACACAGTAATCTCTCACTACTGCTTCAGACACACAAGCACCAGGCATGTCCGCCAAAACAACAGGCTTTTATTGCAGGTTTGAACCCAAACACTGTTGTGGCTGACACCCACAGAAAAACTAAATCTCAACTCTGAACCCCCGCCGTCACTTCCTGCCGAACATCGGAAAACCTTTACAGCAACACACAGTAACATGTGTCTTATTTATGTCTGATGTTTTTTTTTCTCTTATTAGAGAGTAAAAGTGACTATAGGGGTGTTAATCAAGCCAAGAGGGCTCTATTAATGTTAAAAAGCGTATTCAGAATGTTGTAAAAAGGTATTGTATGCCTGTAACTTCCAAAATACTCAATTTATAAATAAGGAATCCTACTAATAAACCAGGGGAAAGTTGAAGCAGTTGTGGGAAAAATAGCAAAAATGGGAAAATAACAATTGTAATTTTACAACATAAAGTCAAAATTTTAGCCTAATCGCTAAGGAAAAGCAAAGCAATGAAGCTTAGAGCACACACATATCTGTAGCTGACTGACGGGTAGTTGGCATCCCTCCATTTTATGATGTGTAGCAAAGCCTTTAAACCATAAATACTAGCCATATGAATATACACAAGGCCGGCCAGGTCAAATATCGTTAAAATTGTTGCATATAATTATACTCTTCATTTTTGGTACTTTAAGTCACGGTGGCTCCGGGTACTCCGGTTTCCTCCCACATTCCAAAAACATGCTAGGTTAATTGGCCACTTCAAATTGTCCATAGGTATGAATGTGAGTGTGAATGGTTGTTTGTCTATATGTGCCCTGTGATTGGCTGGCCACCAGTCCAGGGTGTACCCCGCCTCTTGCCAGAAGACAGCTGGGATAGGCTCCAGCCTTTTGAGGATAAGCGGTAGAAAATGACCGTGCTGTGCTGGAATGATAAGCTTGACTAAAGTCCGCCATGTTTCCCCAGTCCCAGAGTGTAAGACTTTACAAAGAACGTAACGACTCATAAGACTCCTCACTTTTTTTTTTTTTTTTTGGGAGGGGGTTGAGGAGCCCCTAAGGCGAGTAATTAACAAGATTAATCAAAGTGCGGCTGTGATCTGCCGCCAGTGGACCGAACTGCCGTCTTCCCTCGCAAAGTTCCTGTGCTATCGCTAACGTCTTTGATGAAGCCAAGACCCGTCCCACTGGTCCACGGGGGCTTCGTTGAATTGAATTAGCGTTACACGCCGGCGCTCTGTGATGTCACAGGCAGCGCTCTATCAGAGCCGCTCAATTACTTGACGTAGCGTAACGGCCAATCAGGGCGTCCGCATCTCTGAGGACGCATCACAGAAAAAAAAAAAGAAAAAAGAAAATTGAAAGCAGATCATATATATAGTAATCCATCGTAATTACGAATTACCTCTCAACCTATTTTTCCCCAAAATCACAACTTAAATTTGTTTTGTTTGTTTTTCACAATATTCTGACTTAAAAAAATGCTTTAATATTTCAACTCTGCTTCTAAAATTACGGTATTTTTTCTCAATATTTTGACTTTATTCTTGTACAATTACAGTTGTTTCTTTCCCATTTTTGCTGATATTTGTTTATGTTGTTTTTGATAACTGTTTCAGCTTTTTTGCTGTGGACTTTTTAATCGTAATTACGACTTTTTCCGTAACCTAAAATTATAACTATATATATATACATGCATATTTATATATGTATATATATATATTTTAACAATGTTACACCAAAAAAAAATATTATTTTTTCTGTGATATTTCCGATAATTATCAGTTACCAGTATCAGCATAAAAATCAGCATACAAATCAGCATAGAAATATGACACTGGTTGATATTGGTATCAAGACTTTTTTCCCCCCCATCATTCATTCACTCATTCATTTTCTACCGCTTTTCCTCACGAGGGTCGCGGGGGATGCTGGAGCCTATCCCAGCTGTCTTCAGGCGAGAGGCGGGGTACACCCTGGACTGGTGGCCAGCCAATCACAGGGCACATATAGACAAACAACCATTCACACTCACATTCATACCTATGGACAATTTGGAGTCACCAATTAACCTAGCATGTTTTTGGAATGTGGGAGGAAACCGGAGTACCCGGAGAAAACCCACGCATGCACGGGGAGAACATGCAAACTCCACACAGAGATGGCCGAGGGTGGAATTGAACCCTGGTCTCCAAGCTGTGAGGTCTGCCCGCTAACCACTCGACCGCCGTGCAGCCTCCCCCATCATGAAATAATAATTGAGATAATTAAAAAATACTGCATACAACACATGTGTTCATTCCTCCATAGGACATATGTCATGTTACATATGTCAGTGTTGGCTGATTCGGTATAGGAAAGTTGAAAAGTTGGACAATATCAGCATATCAAAAAAAAAGGTCAATATCGGACATCCCGAATTACAGCAAATTAAAAAAAAATTGTTGTTGGTTTCAGATCCTTCTGTGGCATCACAGTGACCCGGGCTTCCTTATATGGGCATGCCCAAACTGTGAGCTGTACAAGCTGAGTGGGACCAGTCACAGCGGAATGGGCGTGTCCAAAGGCGGGCCATGGGTGGAATAATTTAAAACAGACCATGTGCTTGTTGGTGACACACTCTGTTGCAGACAAACATGCTCATTAGCATTAAAGCTACGCACACGCAAAAGGCCGTGTTCCCAGTAGCGCTTACTAAAAGCACTTTAAAACGGTTTAAATTCCAGCATCACGGCTAACACACGTCCAGTCCACTATTGTGCCACCTCTGACACTACACAGCTTAATCCCAGGTTACAAACTTTACAACTTCCCAGCTCCTCCCACTCGAACTTGCTGTCGCAAACAAGCGCCAGCGCTTTAGCTCTCAGCTCACACGCCACGCGTTAGTCAACGGTCACGTCCTCGTTTCACCCGCCATCACATCATACTGGCAGACGTATGAGCACACATGCGGGATGCACGCCAAACAGCCGTGGCCACGTTGAGCATGAAAAACGAGGCCGGTGAGGTTTCAGAGGGCGCCGCTTTGCTTAAGCCGGCCAGATCCTTTTGACCCGCATCTCATGTGAACCAATTAAAGCAACAAACAGCTGAATACCCCCAAGCAGCAGTTAAATACACGTCCTCAAGGCAATGATGATAATAATAACTAGAAAATTCCCGCAGAAATTTTGATGGGCTTGCCACCTGTGTTGTGAACCTCGGGCCCGGTGTGCCAAAGGCTACTGTGCTAGCACCTAGCAAGACAACCTCAAGTACTGAAAAGGTTGATGCAGTCCCATAGTGTCCCCACATCATGTCATGTGTCTATTTGCCTTTAGACATTAGTAAATTAGCTTAAATGCTAACATGCTAACGGCTACCATGCTAGCACCTAGCAAGACAGCCTCAGGTCCCGAAAAGTTTGGGGCAGGCCCATAGTGTCCCCACATCATGCCATGAGTGTATTTGCCTTTAGACATGAGTAAATTAGCTAAAATGCTAGCACGCTAACAGTCATCATGCTAGCACCTAGCAAGAGAGCCTCAAGTTTAGAAAGTGCCAAGGTCGTCCTATAACATCCCTACATCATGCCATGTGTGTATTTGCCTGTAGACATGAGTAAATTAGCTTAAATGCTAACATGCTAACGGCTACCATGCTAGCACCTAGCAAGAGAGCCTCAAGTTTAGAAAGTGCCAAGGTCGTCCTATAACATCCCTACATCATGCCATGTGTGTATTTGCCTGTAGACATGAGTAAATTAGCTTAAATGCTAACATGCTAACGGCTACCATGCTAGCACCTAGCAAGAGAGCCTCAAGTTTAGAAAGTGCCAAGGTTGTCCTTTAACCTCCCCACATCATGCCATGTGTGTATTTGCCTTTAGACATGAGTAAATTAGCTTAAATGCTAACATGCTAGCAATTAGCATGGGCTAATTGCTCAGTAATGCAAGCCCCATAGACTGCTGCTTAGCAGCTGTCTATGGGGCTTGCATTACTGAGCAAGCCCATAATAATACATCTCCACACCACTGCCTGGCGCAGAGCTAGCATCACAATGTGAGCTAAAGTGCTAACATTACATTTTAACATCATGCTACGCTAGCGTGTTTGCTGAAGACAAAACAAATGATGAAACTTAAACCTCCCCACATCTGTATCTGACAGAGATGTAGTAGAGGCACGTTTTAAGATGTGTAGCGAAGCCAGTTCGATTTTTTTTTTTTTTGCTTGGCTGTACATTATACATTATATAATTAACCGGTGAGTCATGCTCTCTTTTAGCCTTTAAACAACATTTAACATTTAACCATGCTTGTGCTCATTAAAGCCTCTTTGCCGGCGCCTTACCAAAGTATTCCTCTGACGGAGGGTTGTCCATGTCAAAGAGCATCTTTTTGGTCAGGCGCTCCAGCTCATCCTCGGGGTGGGCCACTGGGGCGGCGCTCTGAGGGCCAGAAAAAAAAAAAAAGGAAAGGGAGTTGTGATTCAGGCCAAGTGAGGTCGTGAAGAAGAGTCCTCGCATGTGTTTCCACCTCGCTGATGAACGTCACCTGTGGTCTATTTGTGGTGATGTTTGAGAGCAAGAGAGCATATGCGAGAACACATTGCTTAACTAGACGCTCGCAGCTTTCAAAGGCTCTCACACACACACACACACACACACACACACACACACACACACACACGCACGCACGCACGCACACAACAAGCAGGGCTTTAATGAATGGTGGATGAAGGTCGAAGCAGCACACATTCAGCGTGATTTACATGCAGTGCATGGCCTTCCCGCTGAGATATCTGACCCTGGATCAGGCCCCCCTCCCCCGGTGCACTCCCCAGAAGGTCGTCCATGTCCCCGTGTGCTCTACATGAACGGCAGAAGAAAGGACGACCCTGACTAATCCTTGCGTTGGGAAAAAGAGAAGAATAATATGAGGCACAACAGAACAAAATGGAAGCTTTCTCTTTACGCTGCTAATCGCTCCAGAGGGGATGACAACTCTGTGAAGATGACATCTCCTTCACTTCTCCCGTTACCAATCGCCAACCAATCCAGACGAGCCGGCGGCCCCCCTCACAGGTGTTTGTGTCCTTTGCAGACCCCTGTGGAGTCCTGAACTTGATTCTTTTACTCTCTACGCGCTGACCTTCGCCAGGGCCGGATCTTTATGCCCACTTTGATTTTCAATATGGCAACACGGGCCCGGATCCGCCTGACCTTTGAGGTGTTCCTAATTGCCACATTTGGGAGCTGATTGAACGCAGGAGACCCGACTAATTTATCTAAGATCGGATTAGTCAATGCAGATTGACCGAGACGTCTTTTGGTATTCCAAAAGAGTTGTTAGCGATTGTGTCATTTAATCAGTCAGAGACGTTGGACTCCAGCTCTTATGTCCCCGAAATACGAATTCTTCATCTTAGCAGACCTGCCGCCATTTTTCACCAACTTTAAATACGATTATAAAAGATACGATAAAAAAAAAAAACAAGGAACTGTCCTAATGCCAACATGTGAGTCTATATTTATAGGTTATCACATGGTTTGTCTGGTATCAGGCCTGGTATCAGGCCAGGTATCATGCCCCCAAGTGTCAGTATCAGCCCGAGACCGAAGGTGAGATGATCTTATTATCACATACTATTTAATCATGAGCTTATTATCACGTACTATTTAATCAAAAGACCATTTTGTTTCCAGAAATTTTTCAGTTTATTACATGTATTATATTTTGTTGACATGTTGACAGAGCACAGACGGCAGCAAAACAAACGCTGTGTGTTCACGCTCGTGCGCTGTTCTCTGATTGGTTGTTTCACGAGCACGATACCAGAGCAGCGCGCTCTGAGTGGACAGCTACGGGGGCTGATACTGGACATGGTTAAACTCTATATTTTATCAGTATCACTGCCCTGGGCTTTGACACAGTATCATTTCGGCCTTTTCCCGTATCATTCATGGGCGGTTTCTAGGGTACAGGGCCAATTAATACTGTAGTATGTGATAATATGTCTTATGTGTCTTATCTTCTCTTATTATATCTACTATATTGGGTAATAGGAATGTAAAGCTGACCATAGGGGTGCTATTACATGTCGAGGGCTCTAATGTTAAAAAATGTATTTAGAAGGTTCTTTCATTAATTTTTATCCTCACAATGGTCGTGAACAGGTTTTCTATACTCTGAATATGAAAATATTCTGTGTATAAGTAAGGAATCCTATTTGGCAGAAATTCACTCATCATGGTCAGGTCTGGAAGTCATAAACCAGGGATTACTGGACTTCATTTTACGATATTGCAGTATTAACAAGTACCTCAGCAAGACACTTGTCATCTCAGAGGTGAGTTTGGTCTCCTTACCATGTTCCAAAAATTCTGAATGACCCTGCCGGTTGTTTGTGTGGTTACATTTCGTGTTCCGACAATTTATGTTACGCCATTTTGTGGTTACTATGGATTGTGGTTATGGTGTTTTGTGTTGCAAACATTTTGAATGGGTTTGCCTGTTGCTTACCTTTGGCCCCACATTGTATCCTTACAGGTTATATGCATGGTAGACCTGAATGGAGGGGTTCTAATGAAGTGGCCGTTTCAACTTTACAGAAAATATTACAAACTATAAGTAGCACTTGGATACCAGTGATGTAACAATTGTTAGAATTCAAATATCGTTTAGCTCGGGATGTGCCAGAGGCGGTATCATAAGGAAGGAGGTTTTTCCTTTCCGAAGTCTGGAAAAGACGTAACTTGGATCACATTTGGTGGTCCTACACACACATTATAGTTACACATCATTAAAAATATGTATGCATGTAGCCAAAGCTCTGATGGATGACTTGATGAAAGAGGTGTGTCTCAGTTAGAGCCCGAGCGGTTCATCGGTAGCGAATTGCCGCTCTCTCTGTCTCACTCACCAGGCTGCAGAGGAACGGCGAAACAAACTTAGTTTTTTTTACACCATGCTAAGCTGTGACTTATATATAACGCAAACACATTAGTGCCAGGATCTGTCTAGCTTTTTTACACAAGTTTTACAGAGTGCATTACAGCGCTTTAACGTTGTGCAAGTCGCATCTTTTGGGGATAAACAAAGGCAGATGCAACTGTTGTTAAATACACCTCCCCCCAGCCCCCTAATTGTCAGCTCTTGTTGAATGAATCTTTTAAATAAAACAAAGCCGTATTCAATGCAGGTGAATTAAGGCCTCGCACGCCACATAGGAGCCTTTTAGTGAATGTTTCCTCCAATTAGGCTTGAAAGAGGCGAGATCTGCCACTGTTAATGTCAGCTCCACATCAAAAGCACACAGGAGCGGGAAGGCAAATGCTGCGATTACCAGAAACAGACTTTTGACTTTAAGCTTCATTTCTACCTGATCCGCTCTTTTGACAGCCCGCAGCGACGCACTGGCAAGAGTTTAAAGCGCCTTGTTTGGGGACTCTTTTGTGACAGCGCCAAAGACTATTTTCCACTTGAATAAAAGCGAAATTGCTCCCCCCCCCACTCGTCTTTGTGATGGCGCCGCACTTCCCGTTGAGCGACAATAGGAACCATCGAGCTGTACAACGCGGATGTCGACTTTTAGCGACATTGGTCCCATTTCAATCTTTTGTTGGCCTTCAACCCCCGGGACTCTCAGGCTGACTTTCATTGAAGTTCCGTCGGATGTTCCCCGCTGTGAGCACAAAAGGACCAAGCTCACACAACATGGATGTCGATGGACATCGTTACAACACAGGACACTCGAAAGCAGAAGTAACACATCCGATCTGTCTGAGGTACACCCTTCAACATTGGTAGCCATATTGAATGAGGTATACTCCCATTCATCCATTCATTCATTCATTCATTTTCTACCGCTTATCCTCACGAGGGTCGTGGGGGTTGCTGGAGCCTACCCCAGCTGTCTTCGGGCGAGAGGTGGGGTACACCCTGGACTGGTAGCCAGCCAATCACAAGGTACATATAGACAAACAACCATTCACACTCACATTCATACCTGAAACAAAACGCTTTAAAACAAAATTTTGCCACAAAACCACATAACACAGACTTTTGCAACATGAAACGTCACAACACAGAACACCAACAACACAACTCGCCATAACCAGAAAACATTGTAACCACAAAACGACATAACACAAAATGTCGCAACATGTAACACAACCACAAAAACGGCGTAACACGGAATACCATCACACAAAACGCTTTAACCACAAAAAATTGTAACAGAATTTCGCAGCATGAAACGTCACAACATAGAACACAAAACGCCATAACTACAAAAGGTAACCATAAAACATTGTGACATGACACATTGAATGGAACATCGAACCATAGCATAACATGGAATGTCTCAACTGTAAACGTAACACTAAAACGTAACAAAATGTCAGAACTCTGAAGTTCTCAAAAGAACTCAAAACTCCTAAAACGGCATAATTTCGCAAAATGAAATGCAACACAAAATGTACAACATGAAATGTAACCACACAAAATATAACAAAAAAGGGCGTAACACAAAACGCTGTAAAAGCTAAACAGTGCAACACGAAATATCACCGCATGCAACGTCGCAACAAAAATGCTGCAACACAAAAAGGTCGTACCATGAAACTGTGACACAAAACATATCCACAAAAAGACGCACCAGGAAATGGCGTAAGAAGAAATGTAACATGAAAACGAGGACCAGTGGTAAACAACACATTTTGCGTATTCGGACATGCAGATAGCAGATGTCCAGTGGTGGGGCAAGGGTTCTTGGTCCTTGGGGGCTCAAAGCAAGAAATTCATTGGGGCCCCCGTGGCCGATAAACAAAAAAAACTTACGACTCGTGCTATGTCATTGTTGTTTCATAATTGCATCGTAAATGTTGTCGTTCCAGTACAATACATGTATTAAGACTTGGGGCACCCGGTCTCGGAGTAAAAACCGTTGCGTGTGTCCTGATGCATCCAGACACAGATATCTGACTTTGGGAGTCGATCGGTGACCGACTGCCACATCTGCCGTGTGCGCCGTGCACCGTAGCGCCCTGCACCGTGTCATGAGCGATTAGGTGATGAGTGGATAGGAGCCGGGGAAGGGTGAGGGGGCGGCGGACTCGCTGCGTCCCCTCACCTGATGCCTGTGACAGTGCCGTGTCCCGCCGACAAGAAACAAACCTGAGGCCCTGTCGCTCTTGTTTGGACCACTC
This sequence comes from Doryrhamphus excisus, assembly GCF_030265055.1. Lineage (NCBI taxonomy): Eukaryota > Metazoa > Chordata > Actinopteri > Syngnathiformes > Syngnathidae > Doryrhamphus > Doryrhamphus excisus. Next base: position 22,634,352 of record NC_080470.1, read on the forward strand.
TTCTAAACTCATTCTAAACACGTCTGTCATTGTAGTTGGTGTCATGATCGTGATAATTATTGTGTAGCTAAACAAGGAAACCACAACATTAGAAACAGAAAACAGCTCCCAATGTGACGCAGTAGAACTAAAATATACATATTTTTTACATTGTTGTGTGGTTTGTGATTGTGTAAAAAAAAAAAATCACTATGTCAATTTCTGCAAATGGGCTGCACAGTAGATGAGTGGTTAGCGCGCAGACCTCACAGCTAGGAAGCCAGGGTTCAATTCCACCCTCGGCCATCTCTGTGGGGAGTTTGCATGTTCTCCCCGTGCATGCGTGGGTTTTCTCCTGGTACTCCGGTTTCCTCCCACATTCCAAAAACATGCTAGGTTAATTGGCCACTCCAAATTGTCCATAGGTATGAATGTGAGTGTGAATGGTTGTTTGTCTATATGTGCCCTGTGATTGGCTGGCCACCAGTCCAGGGTGTACCCCGCCTCTCGCCCGCAGAGAGCTGCGATAGGCTCCAGCACCCCGACCCGCGACTCTCGTGAGGAAAAGCGGTAGAAAATGAATGAATGAATTTCTGCAAATTTCCAGTTGCTGGCATGGGATCTGAATTAGCCAGTACTGTTCATGAACTATAGTAACCCCTCGTTTATG